>NC_064418.1:2377500-2472500 GCF_023375975.1 Astyanax mexicanus | reverse complement strand
ATCACCCTCTCAATGGGAGCGGAAAGCGTTGTTCTGAAAACGTAGAAGCACTTTTATATTGCCTTGCTATGAGCACGTTGACCAGTGTACAACTTCACCCACAAGAGTGAGCTGTTCCTGACCTGTCCCCTGAGATAACATTTTCAATGATAAATTTAATTTACATGCTGCTGTCCTACGATTTTTGGTATGTCAGTGTATTTACAGTACATATGGGACTTTTATTCTGTAATTGGAACAGCTGCATACTTGATGACATCACCCTCTCAAAGGGAGCGGAAAGTGTTGTTCTGAAAATGTAAAAGAACATTTTAACACAGCTGTTTCCTTAACAAACAAACCACATATCTTAAGTCTAAACCGCTACATTCTCACCTAAAATAACTTTGAAATTTTATTTTATCACACAGCAGTTTTATTCTAAAAGCAAAAGATATAACTTAGAGGTTCTTCGCGGATACTGCTGTGAGGAACATTTTTCAACCAATCAATCAATCAATCAATCAATCAATCAATCAATCAATCAATCAATCAATCAATCAACCTTTATTTTCACTCGGTAAATACATTGAGGGTACCCCTCATTTTCATTGTAGCCGAGCTTACATAAAGTTAAAGGGATTGAAAATTAAGTTTACATTATAAAAACAAGCAAACAATTAAAAAGATTTAATTAAGAAAAAATAAAATAATAAAAAATAAAAGGATATGCAAACAGGCTAAAATAAAAATAAATACATAGAATAATAAAATGTAAGCATAGTTAAAAAAATAAAATAAAATAAAATAAAATAAAGGACTTAAATAATCACAATTATAAAAATGGAACTAAAATAAATAATAATAAATAAAGAAATATATAATATAAAAATAAAAGTAAGAAAATAAATGAAATAAAAATGTAAAGGTCAAAAGTAAAGGAAGTAACAAAACAAATAAAAAGATGAAATGAATAAAATAAATAAAATAAAAGGGCTAAATGGTAAAAAAAAATTTACTCACACTTTGTCTGAATAAAGAGATTTATTTTCAGGCACCTTGAGATTCAGAATTATTACTGTGCACAGTGTCAACCGTGATAATAACTATAAACCATAATTAGGTAAACTGCTGCGGTCAAACAAAATATATCATTTAAATTGTAAATTGGGATAAAATTCAGGTTCAAGTGACAGAACAAGTGCTGCTCTCTATAAATAACACTCAGAGGCGGCGCAGGAGCTAAACTGTGCGTAATTATCTCATTACTTCCATCTGCAGTTTATTGTTGTTCACTTTGAACTGAATATATTAACCTGACAAACAAAAGAAAAGCACAAAAATATGAAAATGACCAAAATATGCCTAAATAAAACTGGACCTGAATTCTTTTAAACATTAATGGAAGTTAACATTTACATAATAAGAAGTCTCAGAAAAGCACATTAGCCGACATTATCAGCAACAAACCGCTTTAAATGTCCGGGACCTGCTGGTGTTTCCAGGCTTTTATTTCTCCTATAACTTAATTACTTAATAATAATAAGCTTTAAGATAATAAGTCTGGGAATTAACTCACCTCAGTCCTCCATGGTGTAAAGACCTCTAGGCTTTTTTACTTTCTGTTTAATTAGTTCTGACTCAGACTGAGATGAGAAAGTGTGCTGGACGTGCAGATGTGGAACTTTCAATCAATACAAGCGTTAAAAAGTTCCTTATTTATATTTTAAATCAGTTTAGTTGTTGATAATCAACAATTATAGATGTATATATGTATTTACCTTGACAAAAGAGATGTAATTCCTATTTACATTTACATTTGTGTGACATACAAGGATGTTCCTATTATAGATTTTGGTCAATGTATTGTTAGGAGTCTTGCCCAAGGACTTTTATTGGTGTATTCACCAAAATTGGGAACTGAATCCTAGTTTCCCACATGATGTAAAAGATTACTGGTAGGGACTGGTGTTATCCACTGCGCCACATCAAACACATTTTCCTAGTTAAATACTGTAAGTAAAAGGATAAACAAAGGTCAAATAAAATAAATCCACATATTATATAGCTAGTGATGTAAACATATTATAACACGGTTATTCCTGTTCAGTTCAGATTATATTTAATTTATACTGAAAATAGAATTTAAAGCTTATAACTAAATGTCATCATTACAATTATTCATCATTACAAAGCAATCATTATTGAAAGCTTTAATATTTACAATATACAAAGAAAACTTTTGATATCTGTAACTGTCAGTCCTGTCATTATCAGTGTGCATGCTCTGAACTCCAGTACACACATTAAAGACTCCAACTCCCAGCATGCACTCACACCGGACCTTCCAGACTCACGCTCTCCGAGCTTCTGATTGCTCACACCTGTCTGTGTTGGTATAAATACCCCCTGTTTCATTTGTTCCTTGCCAAGTATTGAATCTAACTTGCTAGCTCTTCTAAGAAGTTTCTTTTGATTGTTTTCCTTTGTTACCGTCCCATTTTTATCTTGCCTTGTCCTTTTTATCGTTTTTTTTTTTTTTTTTTTACCATTTAGATGTTAACGATGCCTGTCCTTCGTAACTCATATAAGTTCAACTCATGTCTGGCCTGCATAGCAATAACTACATTATCACTAAAAAAAATAAAAAATATTGTTATGCACATTATGTATATATATATATATAATTATGAATTGTAGTGATGTTATTTTGAGACATAATAGTAAAAGACTGATCTTATTAACCTGTACAGAACTTTAATATTAGTTTAATAGCAGCTTCTGAAAAATCATAGCAGCTGATCAATCATTCTGTAATTGTTATTAAACTCCCGAGATTAATAACAGAATAATAAACCTGCAGTTTCACAGGATTAATATCCTCTGTCGAGGAAGAAGGACAGCAGGAGGGTTTTCATATGTGTGTCGGCTCAGGGGTGTGATGGGAGGATGGCAGGATGGGAAGAGAGAGAGAGAAGAAGAAGAAGAGAAGAGCGCTGTGGGAGATCAGCTAAACACAGCAGGGCTGAAACTACCTCCGAGAAAAAAGACACCATACTGGTCTTTAGGTTCAGATTTTTTTTTTTTTTCATATCTTGTATGTGTTGCTATGCAATGCACACACACACATACACATACATGCATATAAACACATATATAAATGCTATTATATAAAAAAATAAAAAAATATCAGTAGGTGTAAAGCCAGCCTACACAGCATTCAATGATAAGAATGTCAATTCTGAAAAAATAATATATATACATATTTTCAACGTTGGCTGACTAAAAGCAAAGGCAAACGTAACCCATGCTCAGCTTGTGAACTAGCTTAACATACCTTATAAAACCCATAAAAACAAAAAAAATAACTTGCGATTAGCAGGGGTTGGAACATGAAACTAAAACACCTGTCATCATTTTAGTGTGGGATTTCAGGTTTCATGGCTAAATTGGAGCAGCCTGGTGATCAAGCTTCATTAATTGCACATTGCACCAGTAAGAGCAGTAAGAGTGTGAAGGTTCAGTTAGCAGGGTAAGAGCACAGTTCTGCTCTAAATATTGAAATGCACACAACATTATGGGAGACATACCAGAGTTCAAAAGAGGACAAATTGTTGGTGCACGTCTTGCTGGAGCATCTGTGACCAAGACAGCAAGTCTTTGTGATGCATCAAGAGCCACGGTATCCAGGGTAATGTCAGCATACCACCAAGAAGAACCAACCACATCCAACAGGATTAACTGTGGACGCTGTAAGAGGAAGCTGTCTGAAAGGGATGTTCGGGTGCTAACCCGGATTGTATCCAAAAAACATAAAACCACGGCTGATCAAATCACGCAGAATTCAATGTGCACCTCAACTCTCCTGTTTCCACCAGAACTGTCCGTCACCACAATCAATTATTGTGCTCTAAAACCAGGTGTTTCAGTTTTTATTGTCTGCCTTGATTAAAGAAGTATAGAAATGTGTTTTCTAAATGGTTTCGGTTTTGTCACGATTTGATTTTCTTTTAAATATCCTGCTGTACTTCTTTATTCATCTACCTACAATGTTAGCATTCCTGTTACTATTCTCAGGAGTGCATCGATCTTAGAAATGTGTTTAATAAGAATAATGCCTTTAAACTTCCTCCACATCATTCACATAACTGTTCCACAGAGCTCATAGGGGGCAGAGTGCCTGTGGGCAAAAATAAAATTTCTGACACAAATCAGGTAGAGAGCTATAGAGAGCAGGAGAACGGAACAGTCCTTAATTCATCCATACTTTTTTTTGTCTTTCGCTACTGCTGGTTTATTTTTATCAAAAATGAAAGACAGTGTGCTCTGTCCTTGCATTAATACTTCCAGAGCTATTGGGCCCTATATCGTACACCTTGCAAAAGGTGCGCTGTGAAGCTCTTTGCTATCTTACACCCCATCAACAGTCAATTTTCACGCCTTAATAATAAGAATAAATCTACACTGATTGGGGGCGTGGTGATCTGAAAGTGAGGTGTGTTGAGGTAAATTTCTGCAGTGTTGCGATGTACATTATGTTGGCGGAAAACACAAGTGCGCCACTGACTAAATAAAACCCTGACAACAGTCAATCATCATTGTTCATTGCTTTTAACTCAACAAAAAACAGAATAATGAATAAAATAACACTGATGTTCCAAAACTTTTAATTTAAGTGTTTTGGCCACGCCTATTGCTAACAAGTTTATAAAAACAAGATCAGCAATGCATTCTCAATAAAATAATAAATTATACTGAAAAGCTAAGTGATCCTGTACTAAACTTTATTCTCATAGTAAAGTAGATGCAATTACTTCAATTTCTACCCATCTATATCCACTCTGTTCAACTGTAATTGCTATAGTTGTAAATTAGAAGCAGCTAGAAGCATCAGCAGCCCAGTCATGACTGCAGAACTCACAGAGCTGGTCCACTGAGTGCTCGGGCGTGTATCATGTAGATGTGCCTCTGTTGCATCACCCAGTACAGTTCCAAACTGCCTGATCAGCACAAGAACTGTAAGTCAGGGGCTTAATGAAATGTATTTCCACAGCCAAGCAGCTGCACACGAGCTTAACATTACTATTCACAAATCTGGAGTGGAGTAAAGCATGCAGCACTGAAAATCATGTTCTGTAAAATACCGAATTCGTGTTACTATCCGGCGGTCTGATGACAAGTGTGGTTTAAAAGAGACCCAATAATTCTATATGCCTCCACATTCGTGGTAAGAGTCTGAGGATAGAGCTTTACTAATTGGAGCGAGGTCCATAAAAAAAAGGGATACCACTTAAAAATTATGCGTTACTTTGATTTTACCAAATTGAAAACCTCTGAAATATAATCAAGAGGAAGATGGATGATCACAAACCATTAAATCAAAAACTGCTTGAATTTTTGCACCAGGAATAAAGGCATGAAGTTCTCCAAAAGCAGTGTGTAAGACTGGTGGAGGAGAACAGGATGCCAAGATGCTTAAAAAACTGTGATTAAAAACCACCAGGGTTATTCCACCAAATATTAATTTCAGAACTTTTAAAACTTTATGAATATGAACTTGTTTTCTTTTCATTATTTGAGGTCTGAAAGCTCTGCATCTTTTTGTGTTTGTATGTATTTCAGCCATTTCTTAATTTTCTGCAAATAAATTGCTCTAAAATATACTTTTATTCAGAATTTGGGAGAAATGTTGTGTTTAGTTTATAGACTAAAACAACAATGTTAATTTTAATCAAACATATACAGGAGTTGGACAATGAAATTCTGCGTGATTTGATCAGTCGTGGTTTTATGTTTTTTGGATACAATCCGGGTTAGCACCCGAACATCCCTTTCAGACAGCTTCTTTTACAGCGTCCACAGTTAATCCTGTTGGATGTGGTTGGTCCTTCTTGGTGGTATGCTGACATTACCCTGGATACTGTGGCTCTTGATGCATCGCAAAGACTTGCTGTCTTGGTCACAGATGCTCCAGCAAGACGTGCACCAACAATTTGTCCTCTTTTGAACTCTGGTATGTCCCCCATAATGTTATAGTGTGCATTGCAGTATTTAGAGCAGAACTGTGCTCTTACCCTGCTAATTGAACCTTCACACTCTGCTCTTACTGGTGCAATGTGCAATTAATGACGATTGAACACCAGGCTGCTCCAATTTAACCATGAAACCTAAAATCCCACACTAAAATGATGACAGGTTGATTTCTGACAGTTTCGTTGTCCAACCCCTACGTAGCAAAATCAGAGAAACTGATTATGAAACTAAAGTGCTCTCCTAAAAATAATAAAACCCAATTTTAAAATAAGGAATCAGATCAGGTTTAGGTTTAAGGAAAGATGCAGGAAAAGGACACTCTAATCCCCCTCCACATACACACAGTGTGAGCACAGTTGATGCAGTGTGTGAGTGATATATTGACAGACTGAGTGTAGGAGAAGTGTTACAGAACACACACTCCTTCAGAGATTCACAGCTCTTTTTCTCTCTCTTTCTTACAGGCAAACGCGCAGAAATAAACTCCCTCGCTCACTCGCTCTCGCGCTCTCGCGCTCCGGTGTGTGTTACATGGGTCCCTGCAGTGTGTGTGTGTGCTGCGCAGCGTGAATAATACATGTGACCCCCACAAGTTGGTACAATGCTTTTCCATTAGGGGACCAACACACACTCACCCAGCCACGCACAATGCAACTACTCAACAAAACACACACACACACACCCACACACACACATACACACACACACACACCCAGACTCCTAAACACCCACATAAAGAGGTTTGTTGTCAGTAGATCACACCCCTTACTTATCTCACCTTCAGGGGATTATATACACTCATCATTAATATAAATATCAATGTAGTATTGTGATTTTTAAATGTTTTTTCAATTAACTATTCTGTGGCATAATTATGGTCAATTATGGTTTAAAATTTACATACTAGTGCATATGAAAATATTAGCATTTAGCATCATTAAAAAGTTACTTTATTTCAGTAATTAATGTATTATACAGATGTATTACATACAGAGTGATCAATCTTAAGTGTTTATTTCTTTTATTGTTGAGGATTTTGGCTTACAGCCAATGAAAACCAAATAAAATTTGAATATTATATAAGACCAATTGGTACTTTTCGCAGTGTGTGCCTTTGCCCTCCTGGATGAGTTGTTCATGCCCTTTTGGAGTAATTTTGGTTGGCCGGTCACTCCTGGGAAGGTTCACCAGTGTTCCATGTGTGTTTTCTCTATTAGTGAATAATAGTCACTGTGATTCTTTGAAGTCGCAAAGCTTTAAATTACTTTGTAACCTTTTCCAGACTGATAGATGACGAGTAAATTACTTTGTTTTCCCATCAATTCTTGAATTTCTTCAGATCTGGACTTAATTTGTTACTTTTTGAGATCTTTTATCTGTTTCATGTTGTCAGACAGGTTTTATTTAAGTGATTTCTTGATTCTAGGTCTTTTTGTGGCTGGTGAAAAAACACATTTTTTGGTTTATTAATTCATGTGGGCAATTACTATTTCTACTATTAAGGCCCAGGTGGTTTGTATTGATAGTTTTTTCCCCTTAATGAATTAAATTATCGTTTAAAAACTGCATTTTGTATTTACTTAGGTTATGTTTGTCAGATATTAAAGTTTGTAAGTATGATAAAAAAAGCAAAAACAAAATAATATGTAATCTGTAAAGGGGGCAAATACTTTTTTTCACAGCACTGTATATAGCACCAGAAAACAGTAGAATAGAAGTTGCCTATGGCAATAATCTAAACTCATAGATCCCATTTGAATGTATGGGCGACCACTAATGATCCCCTAATCAAAGAAATTGAGCAATACATATAATAGATTTAGTGTTTAGTGTTTAATGTTTAGAGATTTAATGTTTTTAGCAGATGCACACCTCAAACAAAGCCACAAATTTAGAGATATACGATAGAATAGGCGAAGTAAAACACTGCTCGCATGCAGCAGCGCTGCTTTAGCTTGGTTTTAGTTATAGGATGCAGAAAAATAGGGCAGATTTGATGCTTCAAAAGACATGAGAGTCTATTCGGGGAGTACAGTGTGGCAGACAGCAGTGGATATGTTCCACTTTAGAAAAGCATACTGATCCTGCAGACCTATTTTACTGTGACAGGCGAGATATTTATATGGAAAATTACTTGTGTGCGTGTGTGTGTGTGTGTGTGTGTGTGTGTGTCCTTGAGAAACACACAGATATGGGAGTTGGAAGAAATGGAGATGTGGCTGTGAGAGAGAGAGAAGACTGCTGGTTAAGGGTCAGCGATAAAAAGATGCATGCTTGTTATAGGCATGTAAATGTGTGTGTGTGCACATGTATGTGTGTGTGTGTGTGTGTGTGCTCATGCACTTGAACTACTGTAGAATTTAGCAGCCTCGCTATCATTTAGCAGCCTCTGTAATTAAGCCTTAATTAATTACGATTACATAACACCCCATCCTGATTAGGGCACAGATTCACACTCACACACACTCGTGCATACACACCTTGTCCTGATTAGGCTTGACAGATGCATGGTGTTGAAAGCATGTGTAAAAGATGTGTGATCGCAGCCCCAGTGCACCATGGAAAATGACAAACTCACACGAGCTTCAGTTTAAAAGTGTGTTCAATCATCATATACAGCTCTAGAAAAAAAATGTATAAAATAAGAGACCGCCTCAGTTTCTGAATCAGTTTCTCTGATTTTGATATTTATAGGTTTATGTTTGAGTAAATAAATAAATCATTGTTGTTTTATTCTATAAACTACAGACAACATTTCTCCCAAATTCCAAATAAAAATATTCTCATTTAGAGCATTTATTTTATTTGCAGAAAATGAGAAATGGCTGAAATAAAGTTTTAAGAGTTCATATATATCACCAATATTTGGTGGAATAACCCTGTTCTGGTTTTTAATCACAGTTTTAAACATGCATCTTGGCATCATGTTCTCCTCCTCCACCAGTCTTACACACTGCTTTTGGATAACTTTATGCTGCTTTACTCCTGGTGCAAAAAAATCAGTTTAGAAGCAGTTTGATGGTTTGATGGTTTGTGATCATCCATCTTCCTCTTGATTATTTATATTCCAGAGGATTTTAATTTGGTAAAATCAAAGAAACTCATCATTAAAACGAATATTACAGATAAATGTTGCTGTATGTCTTTAAACACAGTCAGTTGCCTAAATGTGCAGTGTACATTTCCTGTAACATTTCCTGTAAATGTATTTGAACAGCCGGGGCGTATTTTTTATGTAACATGTCTTAAATCTAATGTAGCTTAGCGTGAAGTGGTGAAAGGTTACGCTCCACCAGTTAGCATCATGCAAATGCCACGCCTGAATCATGACACACTTACACACAACTACCCCATCGTTGTACATTACTGTATATGTGTTAGTTTTACGCCAGAAGTAACAGGACACACACCTTCCAAAAAGATCCACTTTTGACTAATCTGTCTACAGAATTTTATTTTTTTATTCCAAATTCCAAAATGTGAGACACTCCTTTTGCTCTTTTTGATTAGTCATGGTTTTTGCCTTGGTACTTTTGCCTAGAGACAGTTTTCACCCAGTCTCTTTACTATTATTAAATATGATATATTAAATACGATGATACTGTATATATACAGGGGTTGGACAATGAAACTGAAACACCTGTCATTATTTTAGTGTGGGATTTTAGGTTTCATGGCTAAATTGGAGCAGCCTGGTGTTCAATCTTCATTAATTGCACATTGCACCAGTAAGAGCAGAGTGTGAAGGTTCAATTAGCAGGGTAAGAGCACAGTTCTGCTCTAAATATTGCAATGCACACAACATTATGGGAGACATACCAGAGTTCAAAAGAGGACAAATTGTTGTTGCACGTCTTGCTGGAGCATCTGTGACCAAGACAGCAAGTCTTTGTGATGCATCAAGAGCCACGGTATCCAGGGTAATGTCAGCATACCACCAAGAAGGACCAACCACATCCAACAGGATTAACTGTGGACGCTGTAAGAGGAAGCTGTCTGAAAGGGATGTTCGGGTGCTAACCCGGATTGTATCCAAAAAACATAAAACCACGGCTGATCAAATCACGCAGAATTCAATGTGCACCTCAACTCTCCTGTTTCCACCAGAACTGTCCGTCACCACAATCAATTATTGTGCTCTAAAACCAGGTGTTTCAGTTTTTTCGAGTATCACAGAATCACAGTATCGTGATAACATCGTATCGTGAGATGCCCTGTGATTCTCATCCATGTATTAGAGAGACATATTTATCTTTGTGCAGCGATGATACTGTATATAGATATATACAGATATAAAGATGCAAAAATGTTGCAAAATTCCTAGGTAGGAAGAACCACAAGTTAAAATACATAAATAAATAAATAAATAAATAACTACATACAAGATAAAAGTGAGATTTGTGTCTTTTTAATGGTCCCAAATCGACTTGCTTATCTGTTTCTGATAAGAAGTAAGCAGCGTAAGAGATGCTGTTATCAATAAAAACAGACGAGTTGTGGGAAAAAAAAAGGGAAGTTCGGGTTTCAGGACGAGGACGGCTGCTGCTACCGGTTTTATCTAAGCAAATATTTTTAGTGGGTAGATAACAGCACGCCAAACAGTGTCAGAAAGCACATAAACAGCTCTTTTTCATTCCACCTGACAACGCGGCGCGGTCTGAGGCGAGCGACTGAAGATTTAGGCGTGAGGTTTGCGCGGTGCTAATTGGTGGGTATAAGATTTCAGCACTCGTTAGGCGCGTCTGCCCGGCTGATGGGCTGCGTTTGGGGAAAAGTAGAAAACTGTCAGTTTTATTTTATTTCTTTAAAGTTGCAGCCTGGCGCTGTGGCTGACGCCGCTTTAGCCTCTTCAACGATCCAGCTGGAATCAAAGCGCCTCTTCTCCATTCCCTGTTTCCATGGTGATTTGTAAGCGTGGGCACAGGTGGGTACAGGTGTGTAAACGTGTGTGTGTGTGTGTGTGTGTGTGTGAGAGAGAGAGTGTGCGAGAGTGTGTGTGTGTGTGTGTATGTGGCTGAGAAAGGAGGTTGGCACTGCCCAGGCACACCTCCATTGCCCAGCCCCCCCCCCTCTCTCATGTCTGGGAGTGCACACGCACATATACACACACATATACACACACATACACACATATACACACTCACAGTGCTCACTCTCAATCTGCTGTTGGCATGGACACCACACAGGTGGCCATGGAAACCACATTGTGTAATCCGAAATAGCTTTCACACGGAAAAGCTTGTAAGTACATTGGCGTCAAAGTCTGCGCGAGAGCAGCTCACGCGAAGCACAGAGAGCAGCAATTAGACTCCCAACATTCTCAGTGTGTGTGTGTGTGTGTGAGAGCGCAATACAGCAGTGCTGATGCAGAGCGCAGCAGTGAGCACGCTCAGCGCTCCTCTAATTAGTGACGAATCAACATCCCTCACTTCTGTCCGCTCGAGCCCTGTGATCTTCCCGCACCAAAAGTTTTCATTGTGAATGATTTATCACCATTTCACTGCGTTTCCAACCGTTCCTCAGAAAAGCTGAGAGAATTTAGCCTTATATTCAATACTAAATACTGCTGGGTCTTATGCAACATTCAAAAACTAAAAAAAAAAAACAGTGAAAGTCAAAGTTTTATGTAATATATGTGTATATGTTCGTGCAAAACCACACAACAGAAACGTGCATGTTTTTGCAACAAAAAAAAACCCACTCAGCGTGATGCTATGACGTTCAAAAGACACTGAAACGAAAACAAAATAACAAAAAAAAAACGAAGATGTTCCCTTTTAACATGTTCTGTTTTATTTCTTGAAGGTTAAAATGGAACAGAAATAAAAAATAAAAAAAAATCTTTCTCAAGTGGTTGAAAACATTTCTGCAACAAGTCCTTTAAAAACCTTTAAAAAAATCTTTTCAGAAAAAAAACCCCCAGAAAAAGTCATCTTTTCATTTTTTCAATTTTAACCTTCAACCAAAATGAGACATAATTTCACAATTATTTTGGTCTTTTTTAACGTCATACTGCTTGGCGGGAGAAAAAGTTTGCCAGAATAAAACATGAAAAATCGAATAAGTTGGAACAAGTGCCAGATAAATGAGACATTCCATTTTTTAAACTTATTTTCAAAGTAGAAATGCTGGTTATCTATACTTTAGTGGAGTAATTATTATTTTTTTACAGAGCTTGAGTTGATACTTCAGCTTCTAGTATTCAAGTATTTTAAACCCTAGTATTTATACTTCAACCTACAGAGTAATGAATGGAGAATGGAGATAGTTTTCAAACCTTTGCAAAGAAGGAATTTCTAGCCATATATATGGTATATATGGTCAATTTTAGCATGGTAAGCACAGTTAGCAGTGCTTAGCACTAGTGAATGCTAATCAATAGCGCTACATAGTGTTCCAGTAAGCCAGGGTGCTATCAGCTAATGATTTGTCCCACACAGCTTGTTTTTAGCAGCTAATGCTAATGCTGCTGCACCCAGCCTTAGTGCTGGAGAAACTTTACTGGAAACTCGCCAGTGGAGTGGCTTTACTCCTCCTTAGATAGATAGATAGATAGATAGATAGATAGATAGATAGATAGATAGATAGATAGATAGATAGATAGATAGATAGATAGATAGATAGATAGATAGATAGATAGATAGATAGATAGATAGATAGATAGATATAGGTAGATAGGTATAATACACAAAGTTACAAAATGAAAAAATATAAAATATAAAGATATAAAGATACATATAAATACAATCAAATAAAAAAATAGAATGTACAATGTAAAAGGACAGTCTTTAGTGTGTGTGTAATGTAGAACGGAGGTAGTGCAGTTGAACAATAGACAGTGAACACCTTATGATACCTGACTGGTAGAACTCATATATAAGGTACACTGAATTATATTTTTGGGAAAATTAAAGGATTTAATTTTCCAGTCAAAAAAACTTGTCTCAACGATACATATTGTCGCTGTCCAATGAAAAACAAGCAAACTTCTCAACTTTCAATGGAAGTCAATATACATTTTTTTTTATTTCAGGTCAATTTGAAGTTTTCTATTTCATTAAGAAATTTTAGCACAGACTAAAAGACAGTTTGGGTGTTTAAAATTGGCAGTAAACTAAAAATCAACAAAAATTCAGATATTTGTTTTTCATTGGACCCCCAGACCTGGTATCCCCAATTTAAAACGTGTGGGATATTTAACTCCTACAGCAAAATCTGCAGCAACATTCAAGCTTTCACTAAAGAAATGTAGACACTGAGTAATGAACTGCACTGCAGTGTAGTGGATTATATATATATATATATATATATATATATATATATATATATATATATATATATATATATATATATATATATTTTTTCCCAGGTTTGTTTCATGCTATTGATTTTTTCATATATATATATATATATATATATATATATATATATATATATATATATATATATATATATATAGAACCAGATCATGTATTTAAAATGTAACACAGAACACTCACAGAGCACTGGAGTAGGAAAACTACAACATCCTCATCATCTCCCTCCCTCTACACACAGCTCTGTTGTTTTAACTGAATGGAATTTATAAAAAAAAAACATGCAGCACAGACACCCACATACACACACACACACACACACACACATACACACACAGTCATACAGACATCATCCCAAAGCCTGCAGGTCTAAAATCATGTTTGCAGTAATAGACTGTCAGTATGTACTCAAGAAAAGAAAATCATTTGCGCTCCCATTTCTCCGAGGCTAAAGGCCATCAGACTCTGCCAGAAGAAAAACACCAGGAGAAGTGATGTAATATCAGGACTAGACACCGGAGCAATTACCGTAACCAGTTTGATGTTAAAATGCCCACATCTACAACTGAATCACAGTGCAGCACACAGACACAGTCCACACACACACACAAAAAAAAAAACTCTGCAATAAAAGCTGGAAAGAAAAGAAGGAATAAAATGTCATTAAAGGATAGAATCGATTCGTTGCTACCAGGAGAAAATGCCAGATCATATATCAGAAGTAAAATCAATCTGATTCTGGAACAAAACCGGCTGAATATCTCCCAGCGCAACATAGAGTAGAGTAGAGTAAAGTAAAGTAAAGTAGATGGTGTAATGTAATGTGAAACAACAGGAAGCAAATGCAGCCTAACTTTCACTAGCCTCACTACAATTACAATAGCACCTTACAATTATTGTATTCTAATTTATATAACAATTAAACGTCGTATTTTTTTATTTATTTATTTATTTTTTTACTAGAAATCTAGCGAATTTACAGAAGAACTTCGTTGTGAAATTGACTTTTGCTGTACTATTATGACTTTTGGCTTCTATATTCAACTGGCAATCCCCACTAAGGGGAGTCCCCACTATACAGACCAGGCAACCTATGACCAAATCTTTCTGGTTTATACCTTTGTGTTGTTGTGACTTTTTTTTGTGTGTAGTTAAACATGATAAAGAGTAGTAACCTTAATTGAATAGTCCACCTCTGCTCTACTGCAGCTTTATATTATAATATTAATAATTGTATTCCGTTTGTTTAAACACCCTTTAGACTGGGAGATATTCAACAAAGGATAGTACTCTTTATTAATTATGTTTTACTACACCAAATGTCAAATGTGGCTCAGCCAGCAAAACTCCGAGGTGGATTTTTTACTTTCTACACCTGCACTACCCACTTCTGTGTGTAAGTAACTATAGGTTTAAATAGGATCTCCAGTGGATTTGGTGTTTTACAAAAACTCTAAGACCAGGTTTGTGGTAACAAAGTAACATATGACAAAGATTTTTATTAGTGTAAAAATGTCTTTTTAATTTTAAAACGTTTCTGACTGTTGTCCGTCTTGCTGCCTCCTGATGTTGCACTGCTGTTAGCCAATCAGAGGCAATATGTTTGCATATTTTTGTATAAATATTCATGAGCAAGAGCTGAAATCCTATCGTTTGTCCCTGCCCACTTCACACACTCCTCCACCGGACTAAAGCAGTGTTATACTGGATCACCGGAGCACTTTTTTTCTTTTTTTTCCACAAAAACAAACAGCTCACATGATATTCATTCATACTAAAGACACAACTAGACATTTCTTTCTGTTAAGAGAGCTGCACTCACTGCACTGTCCATGCTTTCTGCAGTCATTGATAGCTGATAGCTTGCATTGTTAGTACGGAATAGTTTCCTATCTTTATTTAATAAAAACAGGTTTAGTGTCTTCATCATTTATTTATAACTAATTCCTCTGATACCTGTTAGTCCTGCTGTTGCTGCAGTAGAGGAGACAGAGCCGCAGGCCCTCGTGGAGCTGCATTTTTATGTGTGGACCTGTTCACATATCGGTACCACTTTAAAACAAGACTACCTTTATAAAGGGGTTATAAATGGCTATTAATTAGGTTACAAATTCTTTAAAAAACCATTAATAGTCAGATAATACTTTTATAATAACACATCAGTCAGCATTAAAACTGTCATATTAACATATGTACTATAATTTACTATAAATTAAATGCCTACTTTGAATTAAATGACAAAGCAAACAACAGATTACTGTTGCATTTTCAACTGATATGTTGCTATAACTGCTTATAAATGTTTTTTTAAAGGCATTTACAACCTGATCTTTAATAATAATTAATAATCTAATTTATAAACCATTTATAAAACTTTTATAAGAGTAGTCTTATTTTAAAGTGGTACCACTATAAAATAAGACTACCTTTATAAAGGGGTTATAAATGGCTATTAATTAGATTACAAATTATTTAAAAACCCATTAATATTCAGTTAATATATTTATAAAAACACATAAAAAGAAATGGCAACAGTGAACCAAAACAAAATACTGATTCCACAATCATTTATTCTATCAAACCTCAGATATTTCTAGATACTTACTGGTCTTACTTTATGTTTCACATCAGTCAGCATTAAACCTGTCATATTAATATATTTACTATAATTTAATATAAATTAAATGCCTACATTGAATTAAATGCCCAATCAAACAACAGATTACTGTTGCATTTTCAACTGATATGTTGCTATAACTGCTAATAAATGTTTTTTTTTCAAGGCATTTACAACCTGATATGTAATAATAATTAATAATCTTATTTATAAATCATTTATAAACCATATTTATAAAGGGTAGTCTTATTTTAAAGTGGTACTCACATATCCACATACCACAGGTTCAAATTGCCAGGCTTAGGTACACTGATCATTAGATTATATTCAATAGCACTGCTCACCTTATAATATCATTTTATAGCTGTAAAATTACAGACTGTAGGGGCTGTAAGTCTGTAGCTCACAGTGTACCAGCCGTTCTGTACCAAGAACTCTAAAGCAACCCAAAGCAAGGGGCAATTTAAGAGCACTTGGCCGCTGGAGCCATTCTCAGCCCAGCGGTGACACTACATATACCAGGTATTACTTTTCCTGGGATTTTCATTCCTGTCAGTGCTGCCTCTGGGTTCAGAACGGTCCATTGACCAAAAATATCCAGTCGAGAGCAGTTCAGCTCAGTGCTTATAAAACTGGCTATAGTGCTAAAAAAATAGGATTGTTCAAAAATGCACAATAACTCCACTAGCATGCACAGTATTTATTAACAGCATAAATGAATGATCACTAAATGCTCTTTAGATGTAAAATATGTTTACACATGTATTTTAATGAAAAGACTAAAGACTAGGACTAAATCTAACATATCTAATATATATTTATATATATATATATATATATATATATATATATATATATATATATATATATATTATAAACATTGTCAGTCCTGACGCTAAAGTCAGTTTGCCTGCTCTGGGCTCTTTATCTTTATCTTGTATAGTAAGTTATTTATAGCCTTATATATTTTCTATTCTTCTGTGTTTTAATTTATGTTTTAATTTATGTTTAAATATGTTCCTTATTGTATTGTGTTGTTGCTGCTGGATGCCTAAATTTCTATCTATCTATCTATCTATCTATCTATCTATCTATCTATCTATCTATCTATCTATCTATCTATCTATCTATCTATCTATCTATCTATCTATCTACCTACCTACCTACCTACCTACCTACCTACCTACCTACCTCCTTCCTACCTATCTATCTATCTATCTATCTATCTATCTATCTATCTATCTATCTATCTATCTATCTATCTATCTATCTATCTATC
The DNA here is from genome assembly GCF_023375975.1 of Astyanax mexicanus. Lineage (NCBI taxonomy): Eukaryota > Metazoa > Chordata > Actinopteri > Characiformes > Acestrorhamphidae > Astyanax > Astyanax mexicanus. The sequence goes on along the minus strand of NC_064418.1, from coordinate 2,455,276 downwards.
TATCTATCTATCTATCTACCTACCTACCTACCTACCTACCTACCTACCTACCTACCTACCTACCTACCTACCTACCTCCTTCCTACCTATCTATCTATCTTATATGAACACCACACAGTTTCTGTTGTTTCCTTGCCGGGTGTTGAGTCTAATACACTAGCTCTTCTACTAAGTGTTTCTTTTGTTCGTTTCCTATTATTATCAACTCATTTTTGGATTTTAACAACTTTTTTGCCTAGCCTTATACCTGTTGTTCATGTATGACCCTTTTGCCCGCTCACTCTGGTATGTTGTTTATTATCTCTGCCATTTTGATACTGACCCTGCCTGTCTCGGACTACTTCTGTAAGTCTATCCCTTCATAATAAATAATAAATTGTTTTATTGCCAAACTCACATAAAACAAACTGCTGCCAATTATAGACTTATATCATGAAGAATTAGCTTATAGCTAATGCTTAATAATCTGCTTATCAGGGTGCTAACATACATAACTGTTTATAGTGCACTATAAGAACTAATACCGCCATTATTAATCATTTCCACATAACAGACCCCTAATTAAGCACCAGTAACACGTAATTCACAACAACTAGTGAATAAATAATTTACAAATGTCTAATTAAGGCTTTATTAAGCAAATAATAAGACATTAGTAAGCACCTAATTTGTGTTCCTTAAAAGAAAGTGTTACCCATTAGAGGATTAATCATACCAAAAAAACAATCTGATTCAAACTCTTCCTCCTGATGTGACTCTGCAACTAACAGGAACTGCACATTTTACACACAGCCTCCACAGAGAGAGAATCACAGTAAAAGCTGGACCATGTGAATCATCAGGACACTCAACAGGAACATCTGCGAACTCACAGAACACATCAGTAGCTGCCTGTGATTTGTGTCACAGCTTCGTTTGCTGAGTAATGCTGAAGTGATGGGTTCTGATAAAAAATGGCTTGGAAAGATGACCTTGACTATTAGATGAAATCACTAGAAAAAAATGTCTAGTGTCTTTTTTTATGTAATTTCTGTACAGTTATTATAGAGTTATTTCTAAATTATTACCACCTAAAGACACCACAAACATTATGAGTTTCAAATTGAAAACCTCTGGAATAGAATCAAAAGGAAGATGGATGATCACAAACCATCAAACCAAACTGAATTGCTTGAATTTTTTTTTTGCGCCAGGAGTAAAGCAGCATAAAGTTATCCAAAAGCAGTGTGTAAGACTGGTGGAGGAGGAGAACATGATGCCAAGATGGCAGGGTTATTCCTCCAAATATTGATTTCTGAGCTCTTAAAACTTGAGTATAAACTTGTTTTCTTTCCATTATATTGTTATTTCTCCAAACAAATGCTCTAAATTACAATGTTTTTATTTGGAATTTGGGAGAAATGTTGTCTGTAGTTTATAGAATAAAACAACAATGTTCATTTTACTCAAACATAAACCTATAAATAGCAAAATCAGAGAAACTGATTCAGAAACTGAAGTGATTTCTTAATTTATTTAATTTTTTCCCAAAGCTGTATATATAGGAATGTATATGTTCATGTGTGTGTGGGAGGGAGAGATTTAGAGAGACAAAGAGAGATAAAAGGAGAGAAGAGATAGATGAAAAGGAGAGAAAGAGAGAAAGAAAGAGAGAGAGAGAGCAGCTGTAAGGTCACAGCAGTAATGGAGGTTAAGTGTGTGCGTAGACGGTAAAGTGGGTCAGCAGGACTGTCACTGCTTTATAATGAAGTGCTTCATCACTGCAGTTAACATTATAAAGACACACCAGCCTGGAAACTCTTTATTAAACAGCCTGCGGAGGGGAAAGCCCGCTGAATGAAATATATATTAATCTTTCAGACACTGTGCACTTTATGCACTTTCCCAACCTAAACTAACCTGCTTCATCTCCCGCCTGGATTAATACATCATCAGCTTCAGGCAGGTAATGAGAACAGTGGTGTAAATCATCTCAAAATATTTAACCTCTTATGCTCCAAGGCTATTTTTACCATTTTCCGCCTGAAATTACATACTCACATTTGAAGGCTTATCACTCCAATATTAAATTATTTAGAGTCAATTCTATGAATTAATATTACTTAGAAGCCTTTACACAATTCATTCGATCAAATATGGACGTCCGATAAACGGAAATATGAAAATTATGATTTAATATTTTCATAACCAAGGCATATTTCGCCCTAAATGTTTATTTTCTGAAAGGAGATACAGCTAAATAGGCTATATAACTGACAAGCAAGGATTCTAAGCTTTAAAATGGTATATTGGGTGTCTATATTAAACCTATAACTATTCATAAACACAGCCAGATATTAAATATCATATTTTTCTGGCCCGCCGGCGGGCCAGGGCGTATTAAGAGGTTAATAACTCATGCAAATAAACTTACGCACGGATCATCTCCAACAATAACACTGTTTCACACTATCATTATAGTGAGTAATCATTTATAAAACATGTTTATGACAAATTGCTATTTAAATATATTATTATCAAGTTGTTAATATATTTGTATCAATATTAATACCCCATACATGTGTTTGGTTAAATTTCAATTCTGTTTTTAAATGACTAAAATTAATTCTCACTTTTAAGAGACTAAATTAACTCACAGTAATAATTAGTAAAGGAATAAGTCTGGAACCAGAGGTTAAACCCTTTTTTTCACACTGATATACAGGAATCCTTAGTATATGTAAGAGCATAATATGAGACAATAAGAAAACAAATTTGTATAATTTTACTATAATTGCTGAGTAATAATCATAAGGATGTGATAAAAATCTAGAGAGTCACAATTTAAGAAGCTACACTATAAAAAAAGTATTTTATAAGTATTTCTTAATGGATTTTACAGTACCTAGTAATGACAATAATATAGTATGTTATTAATCATGTGATTTTACACAATAAATACATAAATAAATAAAGTGGACTACATTAACAGCTGTTTTTACAGTGTTTAGCTGGAATTCTTTTTTAAAAACTCACAAAATTGTATTGTTTGCTAAATTACAGCTGTCATGCAGATATATCAGTGAAATATCAGTGCGGTTAGCGGCTAATGCTATTACTGCTCCAGCAGCAAGACTCGAGCTGAATTAGCATTAGCGGCTAATGCTATTACTGCTCCAGCAGCGAGACTGGAGCTGAATTAGCATTAGCGCCTAACCGCAGTACTAGCTCTTCAGCGTTCAGAGGTGAGTGTTATCGGACTGTATTCTGCGTCTGTACCGTGTTAAAACAAGCTACGAGGCACGCTATAACCTAAACCTTACTGTTAATAACAGGGCAACACCCCTGTTCCTTACTATTGTTTCTTAAAATGTGCCTTATATTCCAGTGTGCTTTATATGTGAAAATAGACCGGAAAATAGATGCTCACTGATATTAAACCTTATAATACGGTGTACTTTATAGTGTGAAAAATACGGTAAAGGCAATTCCTATCAACCCAAAGTGGCTATGCATACACTCACACACACAGACACACACACACACACACACTAATTACCTGTCACACTCAAGGAAGTAGTCCTGCGCACCAGGAAGCCTCCAAAAGGAATCTCACACGTATAGTTCCCAATGTCATCCTCTGTCACTTCCTGGATTGACAAAGTGTCTGCAGACTGCAGTATAGTCTCTCTCCACTGCCACACACTGCACTCCTGATCACCAGAGGGAAAGAGAGAGAGAGAGAGAGAGAGAGAGAGACAGTTAGTTCAGTAACAAACACACCAAAACCATTTTACTGTACTGAACTGATACCAGGTTTTAATACAGAGATAATCATATAGATCATATAGCTTCAATATAATCTACACAGATACCCAAACAGTTCATTACAATTACAGTAATTAATGTCTAATTAATCTTAGTAGATAATTAGCATCTACCAGAAGTGCAAAATAGTAGCAATAGTGCAATAAATAGTTATACATATATGTATATACAGTGCATATGTACATAATATATATACATGAATATACATATGTGTACAAAATGTTATTTACGAAAATAGTGGTGGTGAATGTTTACGTGTGAATTGATGTTAAATGATAAAAAAAATATAATAAATTAATTAATCGATTCAATTAATCAATTAATCGATTAATTATTGCATTAGCAACCCTGTGACTTATTATGATCATGCCAATAAAGCTGAATCTTTGAATTGAACTGAATTGAATTGAGACAAAGAGAGAGAGAAAGAGAGAGAGAGAGAGACAGACAGACAGACAGACAGATAGAATAAAAGACTGAAAGTGAGAAATACAAGGAAAGACAGACAGAGAGAAATAGAGAGAGAGAGTCTTTTTGTACTTTTAACGACACTTTATTATACCAATATTATGTTATACTATTCTAGAGTCAGTTTCAGGCCATCTCAGCCATTAAAATCATCATTTACATTACATTACATTACATTACATTTGGCAGACGCTTTTGTCCAAAGCGACTTACAATAGTCAAGTACAATGTAAAATAAGTTTAAAGGAAAAACATCTTTGGATAGGGATAAAAGGAGGTCAAATGGGAATAATAGGATAGAGGAGTGAAGGAGTGGAAGAAGGAAATTAGGTTAGAAGTAGTTAGTGTGTTAGAGGTGTTAGGAGAGTAAGTGCTCTTTGAAGAGCTCTGTCTTCAGGAGTTTATTAAAGATAGTGAGAGATTCTCCTGATCTGGTAGTAGAAGGTAGTTAGTTAGAGGTGTTAGGAGAGTAAGTGCTCTTTGAAGAGCTCTGTCTTCAGGAGTTTATTAAAGATAGCGAGAGATTTAAACACAGAAAATCATTACAAATATGGATAGGGAGAGAGAGACAGAGAGAGAGAGAGACAGAGAGAGAGAGAGAGAGAGAGAGAGAGAGAGGGAACGAGGGAGAAAAGGGATACAGCAAAGAGGACACAATGCTAAGAGAGGGAAAGCACAAATACAATATAAACACAATAACCTTATCAAACAAACACAGAGAGAACACTGACAGCCAGGAGGCAAACACACACACACACACACACACATGCACACAGACGGACGCTACCTTGTACCACGTTATCTGTGGGGTTTGGCCGGACTGCGTGTAGTCCTGGATATCGGGGCAGGTGATGTCTTTGCTCTTGCCCAGTTCGGCCTTCTCTGAGTAGCGCAGTTTGGAGTTATAACAGGCCGCCGTGTCATTATCAGCCACCAGCAGAGTCATGGAGACTTTCATACAGAACGTGGAGTTCCTGTTAGAGCCAGAGACAGAAACACACTCACACTCCGCTCTGGCAAAGAACACCCCGATTCACATACGCTTCACTCCGAGGGTTCCCGCTGAATGAGAAAATGGAATAGCACAATCAGTGTGATAATTGGACCAAATTTGCAGCTGATGCAGTGCAGACCCCTTCCCCAGCTGTTAAATAATTTCTCCATTTCAAACCGGGCCGAAAAGGAATTACATTAATGGCGTTTTTATGGCTGATTTTAGATGATTAACCCTGACTTCGCTGGGTGAGACAGAAATCATTGCTTAGATAAAGAAACGTTAACTGCATGACTGCATGAGAAGACGGCTGCTTTACTGCAGATCTGCTCAGATATAAATTTATATATATATATATATATATATATATATATATATATATATACTTATATATGTACACTGCTGCTCAAAAGGGTTAGACGGGCGTATACAGTCTATTAAACACAAACATGAAACATATTTAACTCCACGCACAAAATATACTCTACAGTCTGTCTTTACTCGTTCTGTACAGTTTAAACACTAACTCACTGTATATATTATCCTTATATATTAACTTATATATTACAGGCTTCACTCCTGCATTAACATTATTGTACTATGTCCACTCTATTAAAACTAAGTACTCATTATTTTCTTTAAACGAAAAATCATTTTGCTGAAGATTCTTCTTCTAAGAAAGTAAGAAAACAGTAAAAAATACATATAAGTATCCTAGAATCTCCTCTAAATAACATCCAGCCTGTGTGAATGTTTGCTATAATATACCTCAGAATTTTAAGTTTAAAATAGATACATCAAACTATCAAAATGAACTCGAAAATTGTTTTTTAAGCCTAAAAGTTTATGTATGAACATCTCACCCTTCTTCAATCTCTGCTCTTTATGATAATGTTGTATTACAGACTTTAATATGCAAAGTGACACACACACACACACACACACACTCTCTCTCACACACACACACACACCTCCTATATGAATCACAGTGGTCTGCTGCGCTGCATTGTAATGAGTGTATGTCCATTAAAAGTCCATTAGAGTGGGCTCTGTCTGAGGGGTTGGGGTTTAGAGAGCTGCTGCTGAGGAAACCATGCTGAAGTTCTGACCTCCCCCATCTTTAGCTGAGTTTACCATGGATACAGAGAGAGCTCTGCTGCTGCTGACGATGATGATGAAGATGAAGATGATGATGATGATGATGATGATGATGTGGTATACAAACCGCAAAATTCCTTTTTTAAACCTAATCCAAAAAGAAATACGCTGAAAAAATGCCACTGGGTCACACCTGGGCTTCTTTCCTCTTCCTGCACCTGTGTACACCAGCAACTCCATTGCCCAGAATGCACCACACACACATTCATCACCCATTCACTCCCTTACATGACTGATCACATGACATTTCACAGACTACAATCACCAGAGTATTGATTTCACCTGTGTGTGTTCTTTTTCTCTTTTTCATTCACTGTCTCATTGTCTCTCTCTCTCTCTTTCTCTCTCTCTCTATCTTTTACCAACCCTCCCTCTCTCTTTTATTTAATCTCTCATTCTGTCTCTCACTCATTTAACAACTCTCTCTTCTTTGTATTCTCTCTCCCTGGTGTCTCTCTCTGTCTCTTTCTCTGGTGTCTCTCTCTCTCTGTATCTCTAGTGTCTATCTCTGTCTATCTCTCTCTCTCTTATGTCTCCCCCTCTCTCTTTCTTTCTCTCTCTCTCTCTCTCTCATGTCTCTCTCTCTCTCTCTCTCTCTCATGTCTCTCTCTTTCTATCTTTAGTGTCTCTCTCTCTCTCTGGTCTATCTCTCTCTCTTTCTCTCTCTCTCTCTCTCTCTCTCTGTCATGTCTCTCTCTCTCTGTCTCTCGCTCTCTCTGTCATGTCTCTCTCTCTCTCTCTCTCTCTCATGTCTCTCTCTTTCTATCTTTAGTGTCTCTCTCTCTCTCTGGTCTATCTCTCTCTCTTTCTCTCTCTCTCTCTCTCTCTCTGCTGTGTAGTTAATTATAGGTTATTGTTATTTAGAGAGAAGCTTTCAAAACACATCAGTAGAAGCTCCTCTCTGGCTCTTAAACTATTACTAAAATTAGTGTTTTTGATCCTTTTTTTGTGGTGATAAAACTGATGTTGGATCTTTTATGCGCGAGAGTCGTCAGTATATCGTGTATACGCGAGTCCCCAGAGGTAAAACTCCTAAAACATCCTCAAAATACCTCTAAAGCAAGGGAAGCTGCTCGGCTTTATGAAGCTCTGCTCAGTTATCCTCTAGTCTATTTATATTGTGAATTCCAATTATATTAAAGCATCAGAGCGCTTAACTGAGAATCCATTTTTATGAAAACCTTTCTTCATCACTGAGTAACTCAGTGTTTCTACACTGATATTAACTCCTTAATCGCTCTGTACGAGTTCAGAGAGTTCATCCTCCAGAAGCACCTCCGCTTCCTAACGTCTGAAATCTAATGTACACAAGACACAGTGTGGGCGAGAGGAACCCCTCATAAAACAAACTCAGAGACTGGAGAGGTGGAAACGCCTGCTGCCTGTTAGACAGTTTTATTTTTTGTTACCATTAAATGGTCTAAAATTAATAAAGTAATTACATTAACAGATACTTAGTTAATTAATGCACATTTCTGTTTCTGAGAGTTAAGGCATTCTGTTTTTATTTGTTGAACAAAATTTCACCTAATCTCCAAAAAATAATTTCATAATTTATTTAATATTATAACTGATTTTGGCCATATTTATGGAGCTACAACATAAAATATTAAGTAATTTTATATTTTTTTATCATAGCCTAGTTATTGTTTCTGAGAGGCATGGTTTGCTTTTTTTATTTGTGGTTATTTTCTGCATTTTCAATGGAACAAAATTACTTTATACCAAATAATTTTTAGAAATTATTGAATATTATAACTGATTTTGGCCATATTTATGGAGCTACAATTTAAAAATATTAAATTATGTAATAAACACATACGCTCACTTAAATAATGATTCATTAGTAGATCTTTTTTTATATCACACCTAGAAAGTTTCTGTTTCTAAAAGGCAGGGTTTGTTTTTAGCTGTGGGAATTTTCTGCATTTTCAATGTAATAATTGACTTTTTTAATGGAACAAAAAAAAACTTTAAACCCTCATCAACTAAAAAAATTTATAAATGATTAAATATTATAACTAATTTTGGCTATATTTAAGGAGCTACAAATAAAAATATTTTTATTTATTTAAGTAATTAAATGAACAGATGCTCGATTAATTAATGATTCATTTGTAGAACTTTTTTTTTACCATGTCTGGAAAGTTTCTGTTTCTGAGAGGTAGGGTTTGCTTTTTTTAGTTTGTGGGTATTTTCTGCATTTTCAATGGAACAAAACTTCTTTATACCCTCTTCATCAAAAATAATTTGTGATTAAATGATTAAATAGTATAACTAATTTTGACTATATTTATTGAGTTACAAATATATATATATATATATATATTTTTAAGTAATTAAATGAACAGATGCTCACTTAAATAATGATTCATTAGTAGATATATATTTTTTACCATGTCTGGAAAGTTTCTGTTTCTGAGAGGTAGAGTTTGCTTTTTTTAGCTGTGGGTATTTTCTGCATTTTTAATTAAACAATAATGACTTTATACACTTATATCAAATCATAATTTTATTAAATATTATAACAACAGATGCTTGCTTAATAAATGAGTACATTTCAATGGAACAAAATTACTTTATAACCTCAAAATGACTTTATATCATCAAAAAAGAAATATTAATAAATATTAATAAATGATTAAGTATTATAACTGATTGTTGGTTATGTTTATGGAGCTACACAAACAGGAGTAGTGTAAAATGCAACATGCCAGACACCTCAGCACAGAGTTGTAGAGGTTCCTAATGGTGTCCTGCCATAATCCATCCCACGCAGCTTAAAATTTTCCCACTGATTTCCTGCAGATTTTGCGGTAGAGGAAATTAACCCACGCAGTTTCATGTAAGGACAGGTCTTGCTGTGCAGCTATACTTGATCTATCATCCGTCTCTTCAGGGCAGCAGTAGTGTGTGGACGAGCATTGTCCTGCTGAAATAATGCACTGAATTGTGCATTCAGAAAAGGTGAGTCCACTGGTTACAGGACCTCATTAAGGAAATGCTGAAGACGACCTGCTGGTTTTCTTATTTTGTCTTGGTTTTGTTTTAGGGAGAGCATTTCTGTATGTGTAGCTCAATAAACATCAATAAACACATCTGAGTAAATGTTTAATCATGTTTTGTTCCTGGTAACATTTATCTTCCTTTAAAACTGCATTGCTATGTGACACTTCCTGCTGGGTGCTATTTTTATATATTTTTTGATGATGAGTGTATATAGCAGCATCCCTCCCCCACTTCAGCTCATGCATTCGACATGAAGACTTGTCATGGAAGCACAGAATGTATATATATATATATATATATATATATATATATATATATATATATATATATATATATAGCATGTATAGATCTAGATGTATTTTATCAGATGTGTAACAGAAGTCAATGATCCAGAATGTCATGATACTAATAATATTAATAATGCACTCCAAATATCTCCATATATCCAGGATTAAAGTTAAATAAATGACACTGGACAGATATAATCTGTCTCTAGTAGATATATAATGGGAAATGAGAGCAGTGTGAATTTTTCTTTTTTGCTTAAAACAGAAATTTTTACCAGTTTACCAGTTTTATCAGTTTTACCCCGATGTGATAATTAGGGAAGGTGATATGCCACAATATTTCAGGGTATAATATCGTTTACCATATTCAAAACTGTTGGTGATATTATTGCGTAAGAAACAATACTATATGGCACACCGCTAGTAAAAAAATAAAATCATAAAAAGAAAGATAACACAATGAGTGAGAAGAGTTGTGTCCAAACTTTTGACTGGGACTGTATGCTAGTTGTACAATTACATCATTTTAATAGATTTTTTATAAAATACAACTTTGAAAAAAAAAAAAAATAAGAGACCACTTAAAAAATTATGAGTTTTTGATTTTACCAGATTGAAAACCTCTGGAATATAATCAAGAGGAAGATGGAGGATCACAAACCATCAAACCACCAAACTGAACTGCTTGAATTTTTACACCAGGAGTAAAGCAGCATAAAGTTATCCAAAAGCAGTGTGTAAGACTGGTGGAGGAGAACATGATGCCAAGATGCATGAAAAAAAACTGTGATTAAAAAACAGGGTTATTCCACCAAATATTGATTGTTTCTGAATTCTTAAAACTTTACGAAAAATATGAATTTGTTTTCTTTGCATTATTTGAGGTCTGAAAGCTCTGCATCTTTTTTTGTTATTTTTCAGACATTTCTCATTTTTCTGCATATAAATGCTCTAAATGACAATATTTTTGTTTGGAATTTGGGAGAAATGTTGTTCGTAGTTTATAGAAAAAAAAAAAGTGGTCTCTTAATTTATTTTCCAGAGCTGTAAGTTCTACAGACTATGTGATTGCTACTATAACACATACTGACAGAGCTACTATTGGTGCTCATGATAATTTGAGGGGCATTACATCATTCCTGCAGGAGAGCAGTGCAGCAGCTCATGCCTGCCAGGTGCAGTCAGCATCCAAAACCTATATCATTCCTGATTTTGTGAATGCAGCGTTTTTGCAGCGTTTTTCAGCGTTTTTTTGCAGAAGAGCTACATTACAGAGAGGTTCCAGGTCATGCATGAAGAGCAGAATAGAATATAAAAGGAGCGTGTCCTAAAAGAAAATCTTATAAATAAAACGCTTAGCGAGGAACTTCTCACGCGCGCCAGGCGCTAGATTGAAAGTGACATTCCCTGATGCAAATGTTGGCATGATGAGCAGATTATCAGATTTAACCTTAAGCAGACAGAGACCTGGGCCAATGAGAGCATCCGAGAGCTCCACAGCTGTTTAATATGCATGCTTGTGGCCTGCAGCATTGTGGGATAGTGTCAGGGTGTCAGTGTGTGATTGATGGATGACAGAGCTTCCTCTCTGTCCTTTGCTGTCTTTACCAGAGCTCACTTACACTTTTACTGGCTCTGAGCTCAGCGACAGAGCAACAGCCACCAACCATAACACACACACACACACACACACATATATATATATATATATATATATATGTAATATATATGCAGTAATGCTGTGGAGTAGAGGGAAGGTTTTACACAGATATAAAGATATAATCTTAACCTGGTGACACTTTACGGTACCACTTTAAAATAAGACTACCTTTATAAAGGGTTTATAAATGGTTTACAATGAGTTTATTAATGGTTACTAATTAGGTTGTAAATGCCTTAAAAATCATTAATAATCAGTTATAACACATACGTAGAAAGGGCAACAATGACCTGTTGTTTTAGCCAAATAGTGAACCCATAGCCATCTATAGTGTTGCCCTTTCTATGTATGTGTTATAACTGATTATTAATGATTTTATAAACCCTTTAAAAAGGTACTCTTATTTTAAAGTGGTACCCACTTTATAATAAGGGTATTATAATAGTATTAATGACAGTAATACACATTGGTAAATGGTTAATTAATGTCTGAACCAGACCTGTCTATATATATATATATATATATATATATATATACATGTGTACATATGTGTGTATACATTTGTGTGTGTGTGTGTGTGTGTGTGTGTGTGCATATGTTTGCACATGCATGTGTATATACTGCGCTCTAACCTGAGTACACAGGAGTATAGGCCAGCGTCCTGTAGCTCCGCAGGTCTGAACCAGATGGCGTCCTCCTCTTTACTCATGCGCAGGCCGTCGAACGTGATTGGCTCCTCGAAGTCTCCGTGACCCAGCCCTGAGCTCCTGTACCACATCAGACTCAGCCCGCCGCTCTGAGCCTGAGAGTAATTGGCCCGGATGTAGCCGTAAAACAGAGCGCACTTAATCCGGACCGGCTCGCCGTGCAGCACACGGTACTTCAGGTAGTCCACCGACCAATCCGTACAGCCGTCCACTACAGACAGAGAGAGAGAGAGAACTCATTTTAATACAAGATAAATACGATTAAACCATCTTATTTTCAATTTACTACAAGTTAGTCAATATACTGCACTGGAATAAGAAAATAAGAGACCACATAAAAATGATGAGATTCTTTGATTTTCCCAAATTGAAAAGCTCTGGAATATAATCAAGAGGAAGATGGATGATCACAAACCATCAAACCACCAAACTGAACTGCTTGGTGAATTGTTGCACCAGGAGTAAAGCAGCATAAAGTTATCCAAAAGCAGTGTGTAAGACTGGTGGAGGAGAACATGATGCCAAGATGCATGAAAACTGTGATTAAAAACCAACCAGGGTTATTCCACCAAATATTGATTTCTGAACTCTTAAAACTTTATGAATATGAACTTGTTTTTTAAGGCCATTTCTCATTTTCTGCAAATAAATGCTCTAAATGATAATAATTGTATTTGAAATTTGGGAGAAATGTTGTCTGTAGTTTATAGAATAAAACAACAATGTTCATTTTACTCAAACATAAACCTATAAATAGCAAAATCAGAAGTGCTCTCTTACTGAAGGCACTGTGGTGCTGACAGTATCACACTCTGGGCTCTGGGCTGTTTTGGAACTGGTACATTGCACAAAGTGGATGAAATAATGAGGGACTGTCTAAGAATTCTTCAGCATAACCTCAAACCATCAGCTAGACGGGTGAATCTGGGACACTGCTGGATGTTCCAGCAGGACCGTGACCCCAAACACACATCAAAGGTGGTTTTGGGATGGAGGATAAAGCTGGCTAACAGTAAGCTGATGGAATGGCCTTTTTCCAAAATCCTGAACTCGACCCTATCCAGAATATCTGGACTGTGGGTAAAGTTGGGTCCGGATGTCAGGAGTCGGAAAACTGATATTCAACTGCTTCAACTCTGCTCAACTGGAATTTACTCAAAATGTCCTTAAAATAACTCAACAACGTATTCCAACAAAGAAAAGTTATAATGGAAGCAACCAAGCAACAGCAGCCGAGAAATCAATCTTCAAATGATCTTTTGAACACAATTGATCTTTATTACACATGTGGAGTGGGCAACAGCTGGATTACATTTTTGGATTAATTTTTGGACTGATGTTATACATTATATGTTAAGACGCTGTAGTGTTGATGTATATATCTGTTTATAATTTTTGTTATAAACATGTCCTTTGTTTCAATTTTGATGTTCTGCACAGTAAACTCAAATGATTTAAGTCTGTTTCACATAAAATTTGTATATTTCTAAACAATACTCATCTATCTTGAGTTAGTTGAACTGAATTTGTGGGCACATATACTGTACTATTCACACTGAGATATTTGAGTTGAACCAACTTATAATAACAATAACTGAGTTTAGTCTGTTTTGCCATTAACAGCTTCTTTTCTATTGGCTTCTGTCACAATCTATTTGCATACTGGATGTGTCCAACAGTTTCTGACAGACTAACACTCACCATCAGTGTGTAGTGATTCCCCCCCTGGGCTCCCTTACAAATAAATCAACTTCCCCTTTAATTGTAATAAATAACTTGATGTTTTAATTTATGCTAACTCAAGTTTTTATTCCCCATTACTTAAAAAATTAGAGCAAACCGGCTGCCTTAAAAAAGATAAGTAAACTCAACTTATCCGGTCTTAGAATAAATTAACTTTATTAAATCAACTTCCCCTTTAGTTGTAATAATTTGATGTTCTAACTTATTCTAAGTTTTCATTCCCCATTACTTAACTTTTTTAAGGAAACCAGTTTTCTCAATTTTTTTAAAGTAAATTCAATATACCCCTGGTGGTACACAAAGCATTTAAGGGTGGTACACCAGACAACCTCAGAAAATTGAATTAAATGCATGCACAAAAATATTAATGATCGAAATGTAAAAGAAAGTTTTTACTACTTTTTTTCTTTTTTTCCAAAACAAAAGCAGTAACACTTTATAATAAGTTTTATTAATATATTTGTAACTAATGATCAGTAGATGTGAACAAAGCAGTAGTTAATCAGAATTTGAATATTAACAAATGCTCACACATGACACATGATTATTTATCAGCATGGATAATAATTTTTAAAATGTTAGCAAATCATTTTATTTTTTAGTTTCTTAAAACGTGAATAATATTTTTTTAATGATTAATTAATAGTATATTAATAAAAGTTATTATAAAGTGCTACCACAAAAAATATATATATATATATATTTGGGGCCTACACATATCTAATAACAGGCAGGAGGTTTTAATGCTGTGGCTGATTGATTGTTGTCTTCAGTACTTCAGTATATTGAAAAAAAAAAATTGCCCAGTTTTTCCAACAACAAAAGTAGTTTATAGTTTATAGTTTATCCTCCGTATGGTTTTGAATGGGCTGTTATGTAGTAGTACTCCAGCCTGAGTGTTTCTGTGATATATTTTCTTTTCTAACGAGCCATAATTAAAGCATTAAAACTCCATATTACCCCTCTACTCTAGGCAGCACGATCAAAAACCGCCAGAAAATAGAGAAAATAGCCAAACATCTGGAGGAAAAGCAGCTCGGATGCAGTTTAAAGCACTCAAAGCGCGGTCATTACAATACGTTTCATGGTACACTGTAAAATAGTTCCACTCTGCAGACTATAAACTGGTTTGGTACCATTTTCAGACTGTTCTTTACTGCAGGAGGCTGTGATAAATGACTGGTAATGGCACTCAGGAGATTCCAGAGGAAAAAGATACAGAAAAGGATCGGGATTAAAACTATGCATGGATCATACGGCATTTTTAAGCTTTTTGCTTTTTACATAAAACTGATAGCATCCAAAGCTGTTTTATTTTTTTAAAGGAATTGCAACCTTCCCAAAAAAATGTGTTAACATTTTTTACAAGATGTTGTTCCGTTTAAATATTGAATTATACACACAGTGATTTTGATGGTAGGCCTTGACCATGTGCTCTGTAACTGTGTATGTGTGTGTGTGTGTGTGTGTGTGTAAGTGTAGCCATGAAAAATGTACTCAATGCAACAGGAAGCAAAATTATATTTTTAATCACCATTACTTTTTTTCCCAAAACCACAAGGTCTTCAGTGATTTTTTTGTGAACATCATGCTGTTATCCAATGAATTGCCACTTCTCACAAAGTTTAACTTTTTAATACACTGTAACAGACCATCTTTTAATACAATTTTTTTGTTTTTTAATATTTTTGGTTATTACAGTTGCTCATTAATAACTTTTAACATCAAAATTTGTGATCAACAGTTTTATAGACCCTAAAATAGAGCCCTTGGAACTATCAGCCCTGATGTTGTCTGTCTGCCTGCCATAGACTTTAGTTTACTAACCACTAAGACTCCACTTCCCAGAATCCACCTGCACCCAACCTCCCAGATATGTTAGATCATGTGACGCTTCAGCGTTCCAGCTCACCTGACTTTTAAGATTGAGCCATTTCCTGTCTTCCCCTGTATAGATACCCCTTAGTGTTGTTCCCCTTAGTCTTTGCCTGATATTGAATCTACAGTATTTTCATAGCCCTTATACTCTGCGTTTCCTTTGCTTTTGTTTTTGCTTTTTGTTATCGACCATTTAAACAATCATTATATTTTTAAGTGCTTTTAGATTAGGGTTTCTATTGAGAGATAAAACATGGCATTTTTGGAGAAAACTAATACATATTAGTATATAAGTATATAAATAAATATATATTATCAATAGATATCTAATGACTAGCTTCAGAATGCAAATATTTAACACTGGCTTTGCTTTATAATTCAAAAACTTACGTTAAGTTAAATCCACATGGAGACGACAGAAAGCCATAGAAGATCATGTGACTAAATGTACATTGAAAAAAAGCTAGCCAGACTTTTGATAAACAAAAAAAAGGCTAATGCTAATGCTAATTTACCTCAGCTAGCCTTCATTAGCACTAGCCCTGTACAGCTTATCTTTTCATATAAGATACTAAACTTATCCTGAGTGCAATAATTAATGCTAACATATTATTATAGGTCATTAAATTAATTAAAGCAGACTTTAAATGTATATATATACAGTGCCCTCCATAATTATTGGCACCCCTGGTTAAGATGTGTTCTTTAGCTTCTCATAAATTGAGTTTTGTTCAAAATAATATAGGACCACGATGGAACCTTTAACTCAAGTGAATTTATTCAGTAGGAAAAAAATCCCACATTAAGAAATAATTATTTAACATCAAATCATGTGTGCCACAATTATTAGCACCCCTGATGTTAATACTTTGTACAACCCCCTTTTGCCAACAAAACAGCACCTAATCTTCTCCTGTAATGTTTCACAAGATGGGAGAATACAGAAAGAGGGATCTTTGACCATTCCTCTTTGCACATTCTCTCTAAATCATCCAACGACCTGGGTCCTCTCCTCTGCACTCTCCTCTTCAGCTCACCCCACAGGTTTTCAATGGGGTTGAGGTCTGGGGACTGAGATGGCCATGGGAGGAGCTTGATTCTGTGTGCGGTGAACCATTTCTGTGTAGATTTGGCCACATGTTTAGGGTCATTATCTTGCTGAAAGACCCAGTGACGACCCATCTTCAGCTTTCGGGCAGAAGCCACCAGATTTTGTTTTAAAATGTCCTGGTATTTTAGAGCATTCATGATGCCATGCACCCTAACAAGGTTCCCAGGGCCTTTAGAAGAGAAACAGGCCCACAGCATCACTGATCCCCCGCCGTATTTCACAGTGGGCATGAGGTGCTTTTCTGCATACTCAGCTCTTGTGTTACGCCAGACCCACTTAGAGCATTTGTTGCCAAAAATCTTTGTTTCATCTGACCAAATCACACGGTCCCAGTTGAAGTCATAGTACCGCTTAGCAAACTCCAAACGTTTGCGTTTATGATTGTGAGTGAGAAATGGTTTCTTCCGTGCATGCCTCCCAAACAGCTTGTTGGCATGTAGATAGCGCCTGATGGTTGTTTTGGAGACTTTGTGACCCCAAGAAGCTACCATTTGTTGCAATTCTGTAACAGTGAGCTTTGGAGAACTTTTTATTTCTCTTATCATCCTCCTCACTGTGCGTGGTGGCAAAATAAACTTGCATCCTCGTCCAGGCTTGTTTACCACTGTTCCAGTTGTTTTAAACTTCTTAATAATTCCTCTGACAGTAGATATGGACAGGTGTAGGCGAGTAGCGATTTTCTTGTAGCCATTGCCTGACTTGTGAAGGTCAACACACATCTGCCTCACTTGAATGGTATGTTCCTTTGTCTTTCCCATGTTGAAGATAAATGGCCTCTGTGTCACGTCATATTTATACCCCAGGGAAACAGGAAGTTGTGAATTACTAATTAAATGTTCCTACATACTCTGATCAACTTCGTAAACTACTGTAGAAGTGACAGAAATACTTTTATTAAATTTATTTCTTAAGAATTGTTAGGGGTGCCAATAATTGTGGAACAGGTGATTTTATGAAGAATAATTATTTCTTAGTCAGGGATTTTATTTCCCCCTTAAAATTTACTTGAGTTAAAGGTTGGACTTTACTTTTTTTTTCCCATCGTGGTCCTATATTATTTTGAACAAAACTCAATTCATGAGAAGCTAAAGAACACATCTTAACCAGGGGTGCCAATAATTATGGAGGGCACTGTATATATATATATATCAAATCTCCATGTCTGTATTTGATATAGGTGAAAAAAAATGGTGAAAAAAAAATTCTAAAGGAAAAACAGAAGTGACTCCTGTTCTAGGAGAGCTCCATCATTCGTGGCTAATTTATGGGTGTCAGTCAAAGCTTCGCACTTTTCCAGCCACAATGTGCTTAGTCACACCGTACAGGAATTAAAGACATTTTTATAGAGAGTGTCATTCATCTCTGAATCTGAGAATATCGTAAGACCACCCAAACGACACGACAGTGATTTGAGCAGGATGGAAAGATCTTTTTTCCTTTTGAACTGTTTCTAAAGACACATGACGTGCAGGAAAAACGCATGAAGTGAACCCGTGATCACGGCACACGCTGAGTCTCTTCAAATAAAAAACTGCAGTTGAAAACAGCAGCATGTCAACCTGCTTCCCGGTTGCCTGGTGCAGTGAAACGGTGCACGGGGCTACGCTGCATGTCTCAGAGTGAATACGCTTTTAAAATCCTAAAAACACACAGAACACATTTTCTGACTCGGAAGTTCGGGGAACGGTTAATTAATCATTTTGGGCAATCCTCCCCTTTAAACAAACAATGCATGCAGAGAAATTAATTAATATGAAGGGTAATCATAATTATTGAGAGAAATTAAGACAGCGTGAGTCACGGGGTTTTCTGAATCCATGCTGGTACAGCAATAAAGGATTTAACCCCTTCTGTTAATTACATTCAGACTAATTATCCTTCACTGCTGCAATTAAGCATTATGTGTTATGATGTTTCAATATGTGTGTGTGAGTGAGAGAGAGAGAGAGAGAGAGAGAGAGAGGGAGAGAGAGGGAGAGAGAGATGTAGAAAAAGAGATACTTAGAGATCATAAAAAGAAATATGTTAATATGATTTTAATATGATTTTAATATGATTTTAAAAAATTGTAAAATATATATACTATATATATATACTTTTTATATATATAACTAATTAATAACTTTATATTCATACTTATTATTAATAACTATCTCTTGCCCCAAAGCTCAGAGAGACAGACAAACAGAGAGAGACGGAGGGAGAGAGATACAGAGGGAGACAAAGAGAGACAAAAAGAGATGGAATGAGAGAGAGAGACAGAAAGAGAAAAGAAAGAGAAAAGATTCAGAAAGAGATGTACTTAGAGATCATAAAGGGAGATCTTTTAATGTGATTTTTAAAATATGTAAAAATAATAATAATAATAATAATAATAAAAATATATATATATAAATATATATATATTTTTTATATATTTTGTTCATTACATTTACATCAAACATCTTGACCCAAAACTCAGAGAGAGAGACAAACAGAGAGAGATGGAGAGAGAGAAGAAGAAAAAGAGAGACAGAGAAAGCGACAAACAGAGAGAGACAAACAGAGAGAGAGACGGAGAGAGAGAAGAAGAAAAAGAGAGACAGAGAAAGCGACAAACAGAGAGAGACAAACAGAGAGAGAGACGGAGAGAGAGAAGAAGAAAAAGAGAGACAGAGAGAGACAAACAGAGAGAGATGGAGAGACGGACGGAGAGAGAGACAGAAAGAAAGAGACAAACAGAGAGACAGAGAGAGAGAAGGAGAAAGAGAAACGGAGAGAGAGAGGGAGCGATAACAAATTAGATACCTAGATAATCCTAATCAATTATCCTAATATACATTTTTTAAATATATATTTAAATCCTACTAAACACTACTAAATAGACTGTAATACATAAAATGTGCATAATTAGTTCGTCCTTATCATCGTCACAAATGTAAAACATAAAAATCATGGGAAGAGAGAGAGACATAGAGACAGAAAGAGACAAATAGAGATAGAGAGAGATAAAAAAAAACAGACAGAGAGAGATGAAGCGAGAGAAACCAAGATCTCTATGCAGGACTAAGCTTTAAATCTAAACCTGAGCTTTACAGCTGGACTCCACACACACACACACACACACACACACACACACACACACACACACACACACACACACGAGTGTATAACGCCACTTGTTTCCTGCCAGCAGTTCAGCTCCAGTGGTTAAACACTGCTGCTTCCAAACAGCACTGTGAGCTCAGACTCTGCTGCAGTGCCCTTGACCAAATTCACAAACCGCTAAATCTGGCTCTCTAATAACTTTCCAATTCAGTTCAAATTAAGCACAACCCGTTATAGAACAGCTTCCTCTGCCACGGAAGAAAAAATGTCATTCACGCTCTCTCTCTCTCTCTCTCTCTCTCTCTCTCTGTTTTTTCTCTCTACAGGGCTTTTTTGGGCATATAGGGTAGAGGTGGGCGATATGGCCCTAAAACAATAATTGCGATAGCGATACTTTTGGCGATATGACTAAACATTGAATTAGAAAAATTATTTCAAGAATACAATACTGCAGCAAAAATGAAAATTAAATTGCATTATTGCATATGATATGATATATCACACCCCTAACTGAGATATTATAAATACAAGAATTTTATCAGATTTGTAACAGAAGTCAATGATCCAGAATGTCATGATACTAATAACAATGCACTCCAGATATCTCCATATATCCATAATTAAAACAAAATGACTTGAATTGGACTCTAAATTAAACACTTATAACTTGACTTAAACTCTAACTTAAAGACTCATGACTTGACTTAGACTCTAACTTAAAGACTTGTGACTTGACTTAGACTCTTACTTAAAGACTCATAATCTGACTTGGACTCTAACTTAAAGACTTATGACTTGACTTTGGATTCTAATTTAAAGACTCATGACTTGATTGGATTCTAACTTAAAGACTCATGACTTGATTTGGACTCTAAATTAAAGACTCATCACTTGACTTTGGATTCTAGCCTAAAGACTCGTGACTTGAAATGGACTCTAACTTAAAGACTCATGACTTGAATAGCACTCTAGCCTAAAGACTCATAGTCTGACTTGGACTCTTACTTAAAGACTCATGACTTGACTTTGACTCTAGCCTAAAGATTCATGACTTGACTTGGACTCCAGTTTAAAGACTCACGACTTGATTCAGACTCTAACTTAAAGACTCATAAGTTGACTTGGACTCTAACTTAAAGACTCATAACTTGACTTGGACTCTAGTTTAAAAACTCATAACTTGACTTGGACTCTAAACTAAAGACAAATGACTTGACTTGGACTCTAACGTAAAGACTCATGACTTGACTTGGACTCTAACTTAAAGACTCGTGACTTGACTTTGACTCTAGCCTAAAAACTCATGACTTGAATAGCACTCTAGCCTAAAGACTCATAGTCTGACTTGGACTCTAACTTAAAGACTCATGACTTGACTTTGACTCTAGCCTAAAAACTCATGACTTGAATAGCACTCTAGCCTAAAGACTCATAGTCTGACTTGGACTCTAACTTAAAGACTCATGACTTGACTTGAAATCTAGCCTCATGACTCTGCTACAGGTTCAAAAAACGCCACTCACACACACATTACACATCACATTATCATACTGAATGAATGCAGATTAAAATAAGAAGGTATAGAGCATGTGCATAATGTGTGCATAATAATTATGCGCATAATAAATCCAGTAACAGCCCTTAGAAAATATAGACCAGCATTAGTTTTTGCTGCTTTTCCAAGCTGCCAAATAAATTCCACTGAGCATGGCAACTAATTAGCTGGATGTTCTGTCTTCTTTTCCTCACACTTAAGCACACACACACACACACACCCACACCATTACTCACACACACACACACACACACACACACACACACTGCTTATTTATAAAAAAAATCTTCAGACATCTGTACTTCCAGCTTCAGTCTTCTGCAGCAATAACAGCCTCTGCTCTGTAAGGATTTGATCACTTTCTGCTCAAGAGCTTTATTAAGATCAGCACTAAATGTGTAGTTTTGGGTTATAAACCCCATTTTAACCCTTGTGTGGTGTTTTCATTTTTCATCAAATGATACAAAAAATATATTTTTTCTAACTGAAACTCATTGGCATTGGCTCATTTTTTGTGAAAAACATATATCAACACACATTTTCGATAAACACACACTGTACACCCCCCTCCCCCCCCCCCCCCCACACACACACATTTATATTACATACAGTATGTTTGGCCAAGGGCTAATAAACATTGCTTCATTTGTAAAGTTGAAACTAAACAAATTTTCTACTCATATCTTGAGTTTAATTCATTTTCTTTTACATTTTATTAAAAAACTAATAAAAAAAGAGTAGCACTTTTTGAAAGAAATGTAACATAAGAAAGGTAAAGGGCAAATATTAACCATGTAAGCTGTTTATATTGCTTGCAATTTAGGTGAAGCAAGCATGTGTAAAGCATTTTAATGTAAAATTGCTTAATTTTGCTGAATTAAATACAAGTAACAAAGTAAACGAGTAACAAAAACACAAAATAATTTAAAATTATGCTCAGAAATTTTTCAGAAAATGTTTCTCAATAGAAAATGACAAAAAACTTTTGATGCACCACAATTTACAATACATACTATTATGTGTGTATTAGTGTGTGAAATTATTGTGAATTTAATAAATTGTTATTCGCAAAAAAGCTACTTACTGCAAAAAAAAATATATATATATATATATATATATGGTGGTCTGTGAGCAACATGTGAATATAAGTGAATGCAAAATTATTGTCACATATGTGACCAATGAGAGAGATTCTTCCTAATTGTGTGCCCATATGGCGGAGCCGTCTTTGTGCATTAATATTCCTGTACTTGTGCACAATCTCTGAATCTCTGAAAGCTTACAGATACAGAATGAAATGAAGATGCTATAAAAATAAAAATGGCAGGGAGTGTGTAGACAGTAGTTCAAGTTAAAAGTGACCACTGGCATATGGACACCTCCACAGTCGCCATGTTTTTTATATTATTTATTATTATTTTTTTACTGTCATAATTTTTTTTATCTGCCCGCTAGCATATTTTATATTGCTTAACATCTGTTCCAACATCAAGTGTTGCATATTATAATAAGAATGTGGACAATGTGGACAATGGTTAAGACATTTCATTTCTGTAATATATATTTTTGCACAAATATGGACAGAATTGATGACAAATATGGACAGAAGACTCTGTCCATATTTGTATTTAACTTTAAACATAATCTTCAACACATCTTAGACACTATACATGATGCTCCGTCACTCTAGAGAATGGTGATTAGTGTGTTAGTGTTTGTTGCACTATTAACGCTTTTTCACCAACGTGGAACTGGCACTTTTTTTTACCATTTTTTTTTTTATTTTCGAACCATTCGCCTGGTTTCTACCAACAAAAGTAGCTTCCGGAACCAGAAAAGTTTGTACGCAGTGGGAACTGAAGTATACTAGGTTCTTCAGTGTGAACCTTGACCTCTTTCTGTTGATGACATATGATGTGACATTTTGATGGTTCCACTAAAACTGGTGGAAATGTGGGCTGATTTGCTTTAAAAAAAAAAAAAACACCACGTTTTTTATAAGCACGAACAAAACTGGTCCAAGAACCAGAGTTCTTTTGGTAAAAAAAGTGCTTTGTCATGTTTAAGAACTGAAGCAGCACTGCTGCGCTGTGTCTAAACCAATCGTACCAGTCATGTGGGGACCTGACTTCTAAAAAAATGATAAAAGGACGATAAAAGGCGCCGAGTGGTCCAGCAGCCTAAAGCGCTGCCACTATCAAATTGGCCCTGCTCTTTCCCCACATCACTCCTAGGGTGATGTCTGCAGCACAGGGCGTCTGTGAGCTGATGTATCAGAACCGAGTTGCTACGCTGTCCTCCAAGTGGTGGCTGACTTCAAATGTATCGGAGGAAGCATGTGTTAGTCTTCACCCTCCTGGTGTGTTATTATTGGGGCATTACTAGTGATAGGGGGAGTCCTAGTGAGTGGGTTGGGTAGTTGGCCGTGTGAATTGGGGAGAAAATGGGAAAAATTTGAAATAAAACTATAAAAAAAGGACGATAAAATATACAGTATGCAGAAAATCAGAAGAACCACAGCCAGTAATCACCATATAAATAAGCAATTTGCTTCCTTCTATATATGTTCAGTAGAGCTGATAAACTGGACAGTGAATTGACAGTGTTGAAACAAGGAGTTTTGGTGTTAACGTCTTAAAACGGTTTAAAAAGGAGTTGTTTTGAAGCCTTGTAATAAGTTCAACCCCAATAATAACCTGAAAAACTGAAAATAAATTGTTTTGCCCTTTCAGTCCAAAAAAAAGAAAAAAAAAAAGATGAGCTTGTCTAAAAAGCCCTTACAAATCAATACCATTTTGTACAAAAACAAACACACACACCAACCTACACACACACCTCTACCATGTTGTCTTGCATCTGAGTTGCATCAGTGTACACAAGCCGCATTGTCTAAAATGTCACACGGGTGTCAGAATCTGACACAAGCCAACACTGGGCACGTCCCCACGTGTCGTCCTCGTGAATGGAGCTTTCAGTGGTGCTGAATCGTGAGCCGTCTCTGTCCGTGGTGCTGATTGGACGATTAGAAAGGAAAACAAAGACTAAATGCGTTTCAGAAAATGCACAAGTGAGGAGAAAGCGTAAAAAAACAAACAAAAAACACAATGGTGACCAAACCCTGACCCAGTAAATGACTCAAATGAGGACGCACCATAACCCACAGCCTGCGGACACCATGCCCACGGACATACCGGGATGCACAAACACACACACACACACACACACATGCACACGTGCAAACACACACACACACACACACACACACCCCTTCCCACACTCATATACACACACACACACACACAAAAATTAGCCACAGGTTTTGTAACAGTTCCTCAGGTCATGTGGATTAGAGATGTCAAGGCAACCCATGCGCTCTCCTGTCAGGTGTAATTTACATGGCAACCCGCTGCTACTGGAAAGAGTGACCTTTAAATGATAAACACACAAAAGGAGAGAAAAAGAGGGGTAGGGGAAATAGAGAGAGAGATGGATGGAAAGAGAGAGAGATAGAGATAGAAGGTTTAAGATTTATACTGAGATATTTATTATTATAAATAGATACATCTGCATTTTTCTTTCTTCTGGAAAGAGAGAAATGATCTGAGTAATATCTAGACAACAAAAAATAAAAAATAAATGATTAAGCTGTAACAAACTCTTCTCAAATGCTTCTCTCTCTCTTTTTTCTTTTTCTCTCTCACTCTCTGCTCTCGTTTTTACATGTCTCACACCACTGGTATTTCTCAGCACTGGAAGTTACAATACTGTTCTCAATAATAAACAAAATATAAAAATAATTAAAATAATAATAATAGTAATGCAATGGCTTTCAGTTAACAGCTGTGCTGAACTCGTCAAGAGTTAATCACTTCGAATAGAATTTCTTGCCTCTGAATGTTGATGTTTGAGAGCATCAGTTAAAGTAAAGTAGTGAAGAGGTAGAGTTACAGGTATACAGTGAATAGTGAATATTTGAGTAATGTTCGAATCCAGATTATGAGAAGCAAGAACTACTCAACTAAATAAAGAAAAAAAATAAATACTTCGAGAAAAAATGAAGGTCACTCAATCTGAAAAGAAGTTCAAAAACTTAAAAAAAAAAAGACAATCATTAATGTTATGTTGATGAAACTGGCACTCATCAGGACTGCCCCAGGAAAGAAAGAGCGGGAGTTTCCTCTGTTGTACAGGATAAGTTTATCAGAGTTACCAGCCTCAGAAACTGCAAGTTAACAGCTCCTCAGATATGAGCACCTAAAAGCTTCTTCACAGAGTATTTTAGTTTGTTTAACACTTAAGTTACTACATGATTCCTTATGTGTTCCTTTATAGCCTGGATCACTTTACTATTCATTTACTATGTAGGTAAAACAATAAAAAAAGATTGAATCATAGAGAGTGTCCAAACTTGTATTTTTTTTATTCAAATATATTTTTAATTATTTAAAAATGCAAAAACTTTTAAACTATAACAACAATGCTCAATGCAAAAGAAAATATATAAATAAATGTATGGATGAGTCCCCTTAAATCCCCTTAAATGATGCAACAGACAGCAGGGGCTGCAGCATTTAGGGTAAACACAAATAAAATACAACAGAATAAAATAAAAGCTAATCAAAGCTTCAAATTCAAATTTAGGCTCCCCATCACAGAGTTAAGAATTGAGAAATGCATAGTAATAATTATCCTCCTTCAGAAGACATACAATAAAATACACCCTTAACTTTAAACTAGTTAGCCAGCAGCAGCAGTTAGGTTACTGAGCTTTAGAGCTCCTGATGACGTATCAGATGCTTGAAGGGTTTCCCACTTCTTAGGGGGAGGATTTCAACCCTAACTCAGTTCTAAGAGGAAGGGATACACTCGAAAAAAAAAAAAAAGGTTGTTTCTCACCATTTTTAGTGTTTTAACTTTCCTCTCTAAACCGCCTCCCACTGACCTCCACTACAGCTAAAGTTCAGCACTACAGTACAGCTGCTGCTCCAGCTCTCACACTGATTATAAACACTGCAGACTGGCATCATAGTGAAGACTAGCTCTCTAATTAGTCCGTCACTGCCCGTCTACGTGTGTTAGATCAGAATGTGTGAGGACCAGTGTACCCATAGCAACAGTCAACCAATGAGAGGAGTCGGCTGAACAGATCTCTCCTGCTGAAACTGAACTCAGCTGAACTGAACGGGTGATGAGCGTTAGTGTTTTATTCTCTGTATCAAAGTTTTACTGCAGTAAAAATAACAGCACTGGTGTTTTTTTTATTATCACTGGCACACTGGTTTAATCCAGTATAAATTCAACTCTGTCTGATAGGATATACTCTGAGGAGCATTCCTTCTGCACAGTCCTCAACCAAGCACTTAACTCATTATTTTCTAATAAAATCATTTGTGTTTACTTAGTGACTTTGGTTAAAAACAGTTTTGTTTAATACAAGTTTTGTTTATTTACACCAATGTCTAGTTTTTCTTAGTGATAATAATTTTATAATTTCAACAGCGGCATAAAATGGTCTTAAACTTTATTTAATTTAATTTGATCTCAACAGAGAGAATTACCTGAGCCCAGTTTCACAAAAGCTTCTCAGTGTAAAGATTTTTTTAATTGGCAGAGAGAGTATTCAGTGTGATGCTCGCTTGACCATTTAAGAATTATTTTTAACTAAGATGCTTTTGGGAAACTTATCCCTGATGGGGAATCCCTGTTATACAGTATATATACAGTATATCTAGAACACAGTATATACAGCATTACAATCTATTCTTTCTTTCTTTCCTATTTTCTCTATTTCTTGCGTTGTGTCCCCCACATCTCCCGATTTCTCTCTCTTTCTCACGTTCTCTCTTTCCTTCTCTCTCATATTTTCTTTTCTTTTTCTCTCTCTATTTCTCGTTATTTTCTCTATTTCTCACTTGCATTGTGTTCTCATTCCTCATTCCCTTTAAATCCAAAATTCTCAACCCCCCTCCCACATCTCTCTAGCTTTAGCTCTCTCTCTCTCTCTCTCTCTTTCTATTTAACTCTATTTTTCTCTATGTCTCTCTGTTTTCTCTGTTTCTCAATTGCATTGTGTTCCCATTTCTCATACCATTTTTAAATCCCAAATCCTCTTCCTCTCCTTCCCCCCCACATCTCTCTGTCTCCAGATTTCTCTATCTTTCTCTCCCCCACTGCTGTCTAGCTTTAGCTCTCTCACTTTCTAATTATCTCTCTCTTTCTCTTTATTTCTCACAATTTTCTCTCACACTCGCATTGTGTTCCCGTTTCTCATACCCTTTAAATTCAAAATCCTCTTTCTCAACTTCCCCCTCAAATCTCTCTGTCTCCAGATTTCTCTATCTTTTTTCTCCCCCACCTCTCTCTAGCTTTAGCTCTCTCGTTCTCTCTCTCTCTCTCTCTATTTTCTCTTTTTCTTGCATTGTGTTCTCATTCCTCATTCCCTTTAAATCCAAAATCCTCTTTCTCTCCTTCCCCCTCACATTGCTCTGTCTCCAGATTTCTCTATCTTTCTCTTCCCCCACCTCTCTCCAGCTTTAGCTCTCTCTCTCTTTCTATTTCTCTCTGTCTTTCTCTCTATTTCTCACTATTTTCTCTATTTCTCACTTACATTGTGTTCCCATTCCAAAATCCACTATATCTCCTTTCCCCACTTCTCTCTAGCTTTAGGTCTCTCTCTCTCTCTCTCTCTCTCTCTCTCTCTCTCTCTCTCTCTCTCTCTCTCTCTCTCTCTCTCTCTCTCTCTCTCTTTCTCTCTCCCTCTATTTTCTCTACTTCTCTCTTGCATTGTTTTCATTCCTTATTCCCCCTTTTAATCCAAAATACACTCCCCCCACATCTCTCTGTCTCTATTTTTCTCTCTCTCTGTCTATTTCACTCTATTTCTCTCTGTTTCTCACTTGCATTGTGTTCCCATTCCTCATTCCCTTTAAATGCAAAATCCTCTTTCTCTCCTTTCCCCCCACATCTCTCTGTCTCCAGATTTCTCTATTTTTTCTCTTCCCCCACCTCTCTCAAGCTTTAGCTCTCTCTCTCTCTCTCTCTCTCTCTCTCTCTCTCTCTCTCTCTCTCTCTCTCTGTTAAATGAATGTTAAGGAGGTTGTTCGTCTCTGGAGTGTGTTATCTTATGTAACCGTAATGAAACATTCAC
The DNA here is from genome assembly GCF_023375975.1 of Astyanax mexicanus. NCBI lineage: Eukaryota > Metazoa > Chordata > Actinopteri > Characiformes > Acestrorhamphidae > Astyanax > Astyanax mexicanus. Next base: position 2,426,665 of record NC_064418.1, on the reverse strand, counting down.
ACTTCTCAGCATCCTGCTCTTCCAACGTACAGCTGACGACACGAGGCGCCGAGAGCCCAGTGTATTATCAGTGCAATAATGTTGTGAACAGATTTTTGCAGAACACACAGATACACACACTCACTCACACACACACACACACACAGACTCGCGACTTCACCTTATCAGAGGTTTCTGTTCTCTTCTCCTTTCCTCGACCTTCACTAACAGCCCTTATCAGCTGAATAAACTCCAGATTCACTGCTTATCACACTGCAGGATTATAGCGCTGCTCTACCTCTACACTGTGTACAGAGCAATCCCAGCAATCCCACCAATCCCAGCAATCCCACCAATCCCAGCAATCACAGCAATCCCACGCCCAGAGAGGCTTTAACCGGAGCACTGAGGAAGATGACATATGCGCGAAAGCGGCACAAAGTGAGACGAGAGCAGCTCGATTAAAGTCGGCGTAGGTTTCTGAGCGCAGAGCTGAAGAAGAGAAGCGTTTCCAGGCCTGTGGAGAAGTGGAACTGTGTTTGGCAGAGTGATGGTGCTCCATCTCGTACTCCCGGGATGTGATTGGGGGGGGGGGGGGGGGGAGTTAGGAGGTAATCAGATCACTGAATTCAATAAAATCACATCTCAATCTCACAGTGATGCTCCGAAATCTAGTAAGAAGTATTCCCCGTACAGAAAAGACAGTTACCCCAACAAAAGGAGGATGAGCTCTTTTTAATAACCTTGCTTTCAGAAGAAACTCTAAATGAATGAATGAATGAATGAGCAGGTGTTCTAATACCGCTGTCTAGAGGATATAGTGTATAAGAATAGCTGTAGCTATAGCTATTCAATGCTAATCTATAATGTAAGTATATTTTTTATTTGTACCACAAAAAACTACTATGAGGTATATTAAAATATCTAATATCTGATAGTATATCGAGTGTACATAAAAATTTAAATAAACAGATGGTAGTAATAGAGAGTTTCAGTATTTGGCAACCAGAAATATCCTGGCAATTATTATTATTTATTCATTTATTTATTTATTTATACTAAATAACACAAAACTGGCATTTTTGCTGATATTCCTCCCTTTTTTCCCATTTTTATCCATCACTAAATATAAATTAGGTAACATTTCACAATAAGGGTACATTTAGTGACAGTACTTACTACAGAACGTCTCAACTAATCTTTAATTGACATTAGTTAAGACATTATTAACCATTACAAAATCCTTTAACTAATGTCTCAAATTGGTTTTATTTGTAAAAGTATTGAGAATTTAAATTTAGTAATGTCTTGTAATGTCTTAATTAGTATGAATAATATTATAGCATATTAATCATACCAGGCAGGCAAAGCAGGGTCATACACGGTAAATCCAGCAAAACAAGGCAGAAGGCAAAAGAGAGGTCCAAATATACTCTAGAAAATAGTTGGCAACAGGTAATTAATAAAGAAGAAGGCAAAACAATGAAATGCATTGTAGAAGAGCAAGGACAACTAGATTCATGCTCAGCTAAGAACTGAGCAAACTGAGGGGTATATATACAAGGGAGGACAGGTGGAGCCAATTAGTAACTCGGAGAGCAGGAACGCTTTAACATCATATGATCATCGGAGTCCAGGAAGTCTGTGCATGAAGTGCATGCTGGGAATTTGAGTCTTTATAGCACAGAGTCTTGAGCAGGCAGACTGAAAGCATATCAGAAACTTGCTGCTGCTGCTTGGGGAGGGGATGGCAGGTTCGGGGAGGTTCTTTTTCCTTTCCACTGAAGGAAAATCTGAAATATGATTTAAAACACGTCTTTGTTCTGTATAAAAAAGTCTTTTTCACTTATTCAGCTGAACAGTGAAAGTGCTTTTTTTGCCATTTTCTGCTGAATATTTTTGTTTGCCAAATTTTTGGTGCATCCCGAGTGAATAGAGAGAATAATTCATACCGAACAATGGCTTGTTTATTTTCAGTCAGGCTGCAGTGAAGAGGCCTGGAGTGGATAGTAAAGGGCCGGCGGAGCTCGGTGACGGCGCTCCTCTGCGGGTTGTTAGAGTATATAACAGCCTTGTAATTAAGAATTTACACATTTTAATCCTTTTGTTTGTATTTCTATAAAAACTGAATAAAGAGGGATTAGTGTTTTTTTGCGCCTCACTCTGCCTCTCTGTGTACACTCTCTGAGAGCATCTGTGTGTGTGTGTGTATGTGTTTAGTATAGTGTGTGTGTGTGATTTGTATGTCTGTGTATTGTGTATTGTTCATCACAATGGATCACAACCTTGGCCAAACCCTTTCTTACAGGTCTCACATGTTGTGTGTGTGTTTGTGTGTTTGTGTGCATTGTGTGTATTGTGTTAATCACAATGGAGCACAACCTGGGCCAAACCCCTTCGCAAACTGGCTTGTGTGTGTGTGTGTGTGTGTGTGTGTGTGTTGTGTGTGTGTGTGTGTGTGTGTGTGCTGGGTTGCTCCCCCATTGGGGAATCTCTGGTCAGGATTATTGCTAATCCACAATGATCCAATACCCAAACACACTCACGTACACACACACACACCCACACTCAGCACAAGCAGAAAGTACACAAAGAAGCACACACCGTTTTAATGGAAAATAATCACACTAATATCCCGTCCCTACACACTCACACACACACACACACACACACACACACACACACACAGAAAAATACACTACATGCTGACACACACACAAATTGTGTTTTGTTATTTATGGAAATACAATAGTACCCCGGCCACTCATCTCACTGAGTGAATATAGCGGAGGAGAGTATGAGTCCATTAATCAGGCAGATAAACACACGGCCTTCAGCTGTAAGAGCAGAACAAAATAACTAAACACTAAAAGATAAAACAATTCTCCAACCAAAATCTTATCTACAATATAAACAGCATTAAAAACATATTTTTCTGCTCTTTTATGTTAAAAAACTAATAATAATCAAAGGGCAAAAAACTGGCTATTAAGAGTCAAGTTACATTGTGTGTGTTTGGGTGTAGAAAATGGATATATCACTAATCAATCCTTCAACAGTTGCACTAAGTAATATATTTGCAAAAAAAAAAAAAAATATATATATATATATATATTGGTAAATTTTTTCAGCAGATTCACAAGTCCATCATCCAGTTGGTTACCCTCCCCAGAGTCGATCCAGGCATGAACTGAACTAGGTATTAAAGAAATACATACACAACATAATACAATTTCTTTTTAGAATATAGTTTCTAGAATAAAACTTCACACAGTTGGTAAAAATACAGATTTTTTTTATTATAGAACATATAGATATCTATGGATTATTCATTTTAATTGGCTTTTTTTTCACTAAGTAAGCACAATAGGCAATATTGAAGTCAGTACAAATGATTGATGTCATGTCTATATATTGTACAATAAGTCAATATCTTTATTATTATGACAGGCCTAAATGAAAGCTGCCAATTCTTTTTACCCCAACTGAGCAACTCAACGTATGAGTGATCTCATATGCCTTCCAGCATAACATATAGATATGATATCTGTATATATTTTATTGTCATGTTTCTAACATTGAGAAAAATTTAATTATCTGGACGTGTCAAGCTTTTTCTTTTTAGTTAAAGTTTTTAAACCATGTCTTAACAATACGCTTTCATTGTTTCCTCTTCTTTCAGACAATAATAAAACAAGACCAACTGGTACTTTTGGCAGTGTGGGCAGTGTGCCAAGTCCTGCTGGAAAATAAAATCTGCATCTCCATAAAAGTAGCAGAGGGAAGCTGTAAGATATGAAGTGCTGTAAGATTTTGTGGGAAAACAAAACTGCACTGACTTTAGACTTGATAATAAAACACAGTGGATCAACAGCAGCAGATGACAGACATGACTCTCCAAACCATCACTGATTGGTGGAAACTTCACACTAGACCTCGAGCAGTTTGGACTGTGTGTCTCTCCACTCTTCCTCCAGACTCTGCTCCCTTGATTTACAAATGAAATGTAAAATTTCCTGATGATCAGTGATGGTTTGGAGAGACAACTGACTTTCATGACTTTTGTGGAGATGCGGATTTCATTTTCCAGCAGGACTTGTGAGCACACTGCCCACACTGCAGAAAGTACCAATTGGTCTAATATATTATTCCAATTTTCTGAGACACTGATTTTTTTTTTTCATTGGCTGTAAGCCATAACCATCATCAACAATAAATAAATAGATCACTCTGTGTGTTTAATACATCTATATAATATATGAGCGTCACATTTTGAACTGAATTACTGAAATAAAGTAACTTTTCAATGATATTCTATTTTTTGAGATGCACTAGTATATTAGTAGTATAACTAGTGAGCACTACTAATTCAGATGCCATAAGAACAACCCCTGTCCCTACTGTCTGTTCTATTGTTAAACAGTATAGTAATCAGTATTATTTCTGCCTTGTGTGAGACAGACAGAGAGAGAGAAAGAAAGAAAGAGAAAGAAAGAGAGGGAAGGAAAAGGATAGAAAAAGATGGAGACAGACAGTCAGAAAAAGAGAGAGAGAGAGAGAGAGAGAGAGAGGGAGAGAGGGAGAAGAATGACACTTTTAAGGAGAAGCAGAGGATTATGGGAGTGATGGAGCTGCCAAGTCAGGCCTTACCACACACACAGCACTGACTACATTATGGAGAGATCATCAATTTTGTCACACACACACACACACACACACACACGCACACACACGCACACACACGAAACTATAAACATGTGTTGGGTAAAAATTTTAAATGGTGGCCAGAAGCTGAGAGCAGAAATGCAGGATAGTAAATAAATAAAATGGAGAAGAAGAATAATCCTGTTAGAGATCAAACGACTCTCTCTCTCTCCTTTTTCTCTCTCTGTCTCTCTCTCACTCTCTCTCTCCTTTTCTCCCTCTCTCTCTCTTTCTCCTTTGCTCTCAGAAAATATGCGTACACACACACACACACACCCACAAACACACGCTGTATATACAGCTCTAAATAGCAGTTTTATTCCCTTGTTCTTTTCGACTACAAGTTTTGCTTGCTTGCATTGAGCAGAAGAAGATAGAGAAAAAAAAGAGAGAGAGAGAGAGAGAGAGAGAGAGAGAGAGAGAGAGAGTCAGGACTGTAGAGAAAGGAGAAAGAGCTCCATGAGCCATTAGCTTAAGTATTTTTTCCCGTGTCCTCATTAACATTAGCATTGTTCCTATTTAAGTGCTTTTTGTGATTGATAATTCCTCTATTTGAAATAATGACTCCTCCTCGCTCTTACTACGCAAACAATAACTCCTCTATAACTCCTTTAAAGAGCAGAGAAGTGTGTTTAAAGTCTCTTTAGAAATTCAGTGGAGGAGAGACTTTAGTAGAAACGTGTTCCTCACGCTCAGATAAGGACCAGAGTGTACGTACGGTACTGTACAAAAGTCTGAGTAAAGAAAAGCCTTCTTATCTGTGCAGTAACTGTTTATTAACTCAGTAAAACACTAAAAAGCAAACAACAAGCAATTTTACAAAAAGCAGAGCTTTTACAGCACCTTAAAACCCTTAAAACATCTCCTAACCTCTCCTCTTAATATGAGTTTAATAGAGTTACTTTTTTCTAGTTCTCATCATATTAATCAACACCTGGTTTGGTACATTTTTGGTAAATGTGGTAAATCAGGTGAGCTGCTGACGGAACTGAACATAATAATATACACATGCTGGCTGAGGAGCATCCAGGAGAAATCTGCTTTGAATTACACTTTGTTATTTAGCTTATAAAACATACTTATAGTTAGCTCATATTGCTGAGATACAGGAGTTGGACAATGAAACTGAAACACCTGGTTTTAGAGCACAGTAATTGATTGTGGTGACGGACAGTTCTGGTGGAAACAGGAGAGTTGAGGTGCACATTGAATTCTGCGTGATTTGATCAGCCGTGGTTTTATGTTTTTTGGATACAATCCGGGTTAGCACCCGAACATCCCTTTCAGACAGCTTCCTCTTACAGCATCCACAGTTAATCCTGTTGGATGTGGTTGATCCTTCTTGGTGGTTAATGCTGACATTACCCTGGATACCGTGGCTCTTGATGCATCACAAAGACTTGCTGTCTTGGTCACAGATGTTCCAGCAAGATGTGCACCAACAATTTGTCCTCTTTTGAACTCTGGTATGTCTCCCATAATGTTGTGTGCATTGCAGTATTTAGAGCAGAACTGTGCTCTTACCCTGCTAATTGAACCTTCACACTCTGCTCTTACTGGTGCAATGTGCAATTAATGAAGATTGGCCAAAAACATTTGCACAGTACTGTATATCTCAGTACAGTACCTGCTTTGTTGCTGTGGTTAAATAGCAGAAATAGCACACGCAGTGGGGTCTTTACCAGCATGCAGCTCCAGCTACTTTTAGAATATGAATATGAGTATAAATATGAATATGGAGGGAAGCCCAGCACCACCAGTCTAAATGCAGAATCAACTGCCAGAAATGTTTAACCCTCTGACCCTGCTCCACTTTTACACCACTGACTCAGCCACAGCTCTGTCTGTGGGCCGCATCGCACACGCTTGAGGAAAAGTGTAAATTTGTGACCTGAGCTACTCTCCAACCACCATCATCCAACCGTAATGGAGCAGGTGTGGGTTCTATCTGGTGAATAATGTCGCCATGAGCAGAAAACCAGCAGTAACTAGACACTGAGGGAGGACAAGAACCCAAAACATACATTTTGATTTGCTAAACTGATTAGATTCTTGGTTATTTACCGTATTTTTCACACTATATAAGGAGCACCAGATTGTAAGGCACTCTCTTTAGAAAATTCCAAGTTCAAAAAGTGTTTAGGTAGGAATCTGATTTTTGCAACCAGCAAATAAAGTAGGGTTGCAACTAATGACTATTTTAGATGCTGACTAATCAATTATTTGCCAATTATTTGTTTGATTAGTCGATCAATCACAATTATTTTTTCTTCTTACTGGTGAGGAATAGGGGTGTGCCATATCGCATTATACACAATAATATCGCCAACTTCCCAGCATGCGCCCACACCGGACTTCCCTGACTCCACTGATCACGTGATGCTAGGCGTTCCTGCTCCCCAAGTTACTAATTGGCTCTACCTGCCCTCCCTAATATATATATATATATATATATATATATATATATATATATATATATATATATATATAAATACCCCTCAGTTTGCTTAGTCCTTTGCTGAATACTGAGCAGGGGTGTGCCATATCGTACTGTACACAATAATATCGGCAATATGTTTGAATATTGTGAACGATATTATACCCTAAAATACTGTGCCATTTCAGCCAGCCCTAATTATCACATCAGGGTATTTATTTTTTACTGTTTTTAGTAAAAAAAAAATCACACTGTTCTCATTTCCCATTATATACAGTATCTACTAGATACAGATTATATCTGTCCAGTATCATTTATTTTACATTAATCCTGGATATTTGGAGATATTTGTAGTGCATTATTATTAGTATCATGATATTTTAGACAACTGACTTCTGTTCTGAAACTGAAATCTGATAACATTCTTGTATTTTTTAATTTCTCAGTTTTTCTGTCACACATCAACTGATTATTTATCTTGATCTGATCTAAGAAATTAGTGCTGTAATATTCTGGGACCAAGGTCATGTCCAGTATTGTGAGGTTTGTTTCACTCAACAAAGGCATGTTGGCATTTCCATGATTCCCATAATTCAGTGCTGAATGTAGAGGAGAAATGCATAGAAAGAAAAGCAAGGATTTGGTTTCCAGCCATTTCCTCATTAATTCTTCTTCAAATTGGCCTTAACAAGCTTTGAATAAATATTCGTCCTCCAACGCTCGTCTATAATCAATTATGAAATATGCTAATCTACTGCTGCTGGCCACGAGTTATCATGTTACTGTCACTAATTGGAGGTCATTCTCTCTCCCCGGGGTTCTGCTACCCTTCCCTTTCTCTTTCTATTCATCTCGTCTTTTCTCTTCGGCTGTTTCTCACTCTCCGTGTCTCTGTGTCTCTTTCACCTTTGGTGATGAAAACAAGCTCGTTTCAAAGGAGAACTGGTGAAGGTATGAATTACACAATTACTGACCTATTAATAAGCTGTTATAGGCCGTGTACAAAGTCCTGTGCTTGTGCTGTGTGTAGGATTGTGGGTGTGGGTGTAAAAACTAAAATCTTGATTTTGGACTTATTGGGTCCTTCTAATCCCAAATGGCAAGAATATTTTATATGTTAAAAACATCTACTGTTCCCATATGAGGACATTGTTTCTTGGAAAGTTTATATACTTGTTAGGACATACTAATTCCAAATTAGGCGAAATAAAAAATGCACACCAAGCAAAAGAGAAAGAGAGCGAGAGATAGTCCAAAGCACTGCACATTTTTCTTTTTGATGCACTTGCATTTTTCTGTGTGTGAAAACAAACCAAGGCAATGGAAAAACACTGCACTTTTTAACTGATTCAGACCAAAGCAAAAGTGCTATAGGTGTGAAAACGTGCAAAATTGGTAAACTACCACTTCACCATGATGAGGTTCTTCACACCTCTCTTTTATAAACATGGTTCTTATTCCAGCTTTGGGAATAAGAATTGGAAAATGCATTCTAATGCATTCTAGTCCAAAAACTACATTTTAGCTTTTTACAGTAGGTAAATCTTTTCTTGGCCCATGTTTATGTCTGGATTGGCTGTAGAAACTGTTGACTGGGATTCCCACCATCTTGTTTTCAATCAATTGAGCGTAAGGTTGTCATGTGACCAATAGATGGTACAGGCAGTGTCTTCATATATGGACAAGAGTTTAACGTTAAAAAAATTGTGATATTGCATTTGGATTTCCCAATATCAATGTCAAACATGATTAGTAAAGTCCTAAAATAACTAATTAATAAGCTTTTCAAAGGTTTGAGGAGCACTTGGCTTGGTTGCACTAATTTTTCCCAGGCTAAGAAGTAGAAGTAGTTTGGGGTGTGTTTACTGTGGACCTCAACCTCACTCTACTTCACTCTAACTTATTCTATCTCATGCTACCTCAACTCTGCCTCACTCTACCCTCACTCTACCTCACTTTGCCTCACTCTACCTCACTCTACCCTCACTCTACCTCACTTTGCCTCACTCTACCTCACTCTGAACTCACTCTACCACAGTCTATCTCACTCTGCCTCACTTTTAATCAGCACTTTTCCCATTTAGCAATTTAATTATTGTTGTTAGCCTCTAGTCTGGGTTTTATTAAAGTCTATTTTTCTTTCTTTAAATGTCTTAGGAAGTTGTGTATTAGCAAATATATTTAGGCCACATTTGTGAAAGTATGAGTGTGAGAGCACAGACAGAAAGACAGAGAACAGAGAAAGAGAGAGAGAGAGAAAGAGAGAGAGAGAGAGAGAGAGAGAGAGAGAGAGTGTGTTAGCTGATATGAAATGTCAAGAAACACAGCCAATTTTATTGATATGGGAAAGTCAGTCACTCAGTCAGAACTGAACATAATTAAATGTCACAGCCTTACAGCCTTCAGAAATCAAGAGAGAGAAAATAAAAGTCTTTTTTTCTGGTCTGAAGACTGACGGGGCTCCGGGGAAAAGGTAAAGACAATGCACTGCAGAACGAGTAGAGTAGAGAGTATCTGATACCTCAGTAACCTGTTCTCGTATTCGCGCCGGGAGCCTGAGAGAGTACAGGACTCGTATTTTTCTCAGGAAGTGAATATTGGTGTAAAACGAGTCTCCTCAGAGTTGACCTATTTAGTCCAGGAGCAGCTCCAGTAATTGCGTAAAAAGGCTGAATGGTTTAAAATTCACAGACACAGCAGATAATCCAGCCCTGTGTTCCTGTGTTACTCTTCACCTGGATGATGCTGATTGAGTCTCTCTAGTTTTGTACAGAATAATTAACCCCTTATAAATCTACACTTACTATTGTGATTCCTGTCTGACATTGTTCTGACATCAATAAATATGTGGTACTACATATACGCACAACCACATTTTCATAGGGTTGCTATTAATATTTGGCAACCAAAATTATGCGGCTGAAAATAGCAATAAACGCATTTTAAGTGTTCAGTCTAATAAATTAAAAAGAATAATAAGTGTTATGAGTGGCATTGGATCCAGGTGTAGAACAAATGGTTGTTTTTTAAATGTATTTATTTATTTATCTTCAATTAGATATGTTTACTTAGATATAGTTATAATCATTTGTTTACTTGATTATTTTAGTTTATAATTTTTTATAAATATGTTTTAATAGTGTTTGTATCAAAAGGATGTGCTGTGGAACTTGCTTTGGTTCTCCACAGAAGAGACTTGAAAATGGGTGCAAAACAGAACCCTGAAGAAGTGCAAGAAAAAGGCGGGAAACAAAACAAAGGAAATGCCATAAAATAGCTTTAAATAAAGCAAACTAAAACTAAAAAAAAAAAAACGTTCTTTTTTTAGGTCTTTTATAACTTTTTTTATGGTTTTCTTTTCAGATCTCTTCTTTTCTTTTCTCACACCCTCTGTTACCGCTCACCCCTCTACAAAGGTGCGACAGGAATGTGTGGTTTGACTGGGGTTTATATAGAGTGATGCACATGTGTGGCTGGTTGCCACTGATCACCGCTGAGGATTCTGGGAACTGGAGTTTCGGGACCCAACTCTCAACACTTATTTTTCCTCTTTTTCCTGTTTCCAATGGTGCAGCAGTGCCCATCACAATAAGGAGAATAATTTAAATAAAACAATGATGGTTTTGAATATGTGATCAGGATACCAGGATGTTTAAACATTTAAATATTTGAAGGCATTCAATTGCACTCATTTAATAAGACAGTGTGGTAATGCATATTGTAACTAGGGGTGCATGATATGTACATAATGTTATAACATTATTAGTTGGATTTACTGAAATTGATATGAAACTCAATAAATTAATATCCTAACTTTTAAGAGGATTTATCGACACTTGGTCTGGCAGCACTATTTAATTGAATTGATATATTTATATTTATTTATTATTAAATAGGCTATTTAATGTATTCAGTGGTAAAAATGTGATTTTTTTTTTGGATATTATTTGATATTCTATCTCTCACTGTTAAAATTAAGCTCATAAAATCAAGTTCATTTCTTTATCAGTGGGCAAACTTACAAAAATCAGCAAGATATCCAATAAGTATTTCATCCACCATATATTAATTTTAGTTATCATGCGTGAAAATGTTTAGGTAGTGATATTAATTGCTGTCTCTCTGTTTCTCTCAGTCGAGCAGCACACAGAGTTTAGAGAAGGTAAGCGGTGAGTGTAGGACGCAGTGTGTGCAGCTCAAAATGCTTGTTTAGATTAGACATTCAACTGCACCCCAATAAAGCTGCCATGTTGATTTTGAGTTACTGATCCTGTTTCAGTTCGCATATGGGTGTGTGTGCATGTGTGTGTGTGTGTGTGTTCACACTGGCTCTGCGCCATGCAAATCCAATCACCCAGACCCATAAAGACTGCAGTACATTTCCATTTTTTACTGCTCTCTGTAGAGAGAGAAAAAGAGAGGGAGGAAGAGAATGAGAGAGAGAGAGAGAGGGAAAGAAACAGAGAGGGAGAAATAATGACAGGCTTATAGAGAGAAACTATAGATACTATGGACACAGAAAGAAAGAGAGAGAGAGAGAGAGAGAGAGGGTAAAAAAAGAATGAAAATAGAGCAGAGATGCACTTTTACTCTGGAATCTGATGATAAATAAACTAGACGAGGTTAAGTCTGAGTGCAAGCTGAGCTGAACTCACAGTAAAGCTACAAATGTGCACGACCTGTGCATGACCTCAAACAATATCCCAGAAATGATGAAGAAGGCTTACAGTGTGTGTGTGTGTGTAAACAGGTAAACATATCCAGCTAGTGTAGGCTGGGGTTGTAAATGGGTATATAAAACCACATCAAGGCATTTATCACCCCAATGTACAGGTGTTGGACAATGAAACTGAAACACCTGGTTTTAGAGCACAATAATTGATTGTGGTGACGGACAGTTCTGGTGGAAACAGGAGAGTTGAGGTGCACATTGAATTCTGCCGTGATTTGATCAGCCGTGGTTTTATGTTTTTTGGATACAATCCGGGTTAGCACCCGAACATCCCTTTCATACAGCTTCCTCTTACAGCATCCACAGTTAATCCTGTTGGATGTGGTTGGTCCTTCTTGGTGGTATGCTGACATTACCCTGGATACCGTCCCTTGATGCATCACAAAGACTTGCTGTCTTGGTCACAGATGCTCCAGCAAGACGTGCACCAACAATTTGTCCTCTTTTGAACTCTGGTATGTCACCCATAATGTTGTGTGCATTGCAATATTTAGAGCAGAACTGTTCTTGCTCTTACCCTGCTAATTGAACCTTCACACTCTGCTCTTACTGGTGCAATGTGCAATTAATGAAGATTGAACACCAGGCTGCTCCAATTTAACTGTGAAACCTAAAATCCCACACTAAAATGATGACAGGTGTTTCAGTTTCATTGGCCAAACCCTGTAACTTATATTATGATATTATAATAAAAGCTGCTTGCTGATTTAAAATATAATTAATTAGTAGTCATGAAATCTGGTCTGAACATCACTGATGAAGTTAGCTCAGTGAAGTCTCAGCTTTTGAGTGTGAAAAAGGTGAAAAATTATGAGAAAAATCAGGGAAAGCAGGTGAGAGGAAAACTGCTGTTAAAACGATGTTGGTTATTTTTCTGTGTTTTCCTGTCTGACTGCATGTTACTGTGATGCCACAGTCGATCAGGAGTGTGTGTGTGTGTGTGTGTGTGTGTGTGTTATTGTAGGTACAGCTTTAATTTCACAGCAGCTCTCTGATGTCTGGCCCTGATCTATTAAATTCTGCAGATAAGCGAGTTTCAGAACTCTCCGCTTCCCTCCGAGCTCCAATCACACCAATCTTAATTTGAATGCATTCGTGAACTTCCGCTTTGTCTCTATATGAATATATGAGGCAAAGTGAGGACATTTCCATGGTAACTCCCTGCTGCTGAAATGCCTGGCTCTCCTCCCTCTCTCCGACCTTTTCTCGACCTCCTCCCGACCGCCGCTGACCTCCGAGGAGCCGGCTTCTCCCCGACAATGCCTCCACTGTTCCTCCCCAATCTTTTCCCATACCTCTCGCCCACTCACCTCCGTCGCCATGGAGGCGGAAATCTGAGGCGGCTCGTTGAGCGAGCAGGTGGCTCAGTGGACCAATGAGGGAGAGCGTCCCTATTTCTCCTTTTTTCTCTTCTTTCTCTTGAAAACATTTGAAGTGGAAAACCGAAAAAAATAAGTCTCAGTTGAAAGAAGGGAAGAGAAAAGGGGGGATTGTCCTCTTGTGTGTTGTGTTTGGGGTCTTTCATTCCCGGAGGAAAGCGAGAGGGTCTGCGGGTCACAGTGACGTGACGGGAAGCAAAGAGAAAGGGACCTGAGAGACGGAGCGAGAAGAAACGAGAGAATAAAGAGAGAACAATTCCTCAGGCCAGAGCACCAGTTAATCCATCATTAGCATTTGGAGAAACTAGGAACAACAAGAAAGGGAGAACGACTGGGAGACTATAGAAGAGTTAATGACATGGGATGGGCATACGCAGTGTGTGTGTGAGAGTATGTGGGTGGGTGTGTGTGGGGGGATTAGTACAGCATTAGTCTGCATTTAAGTGCAGCTTCTGTGGTTTTTCTGTGATTTACTTTATGACACTTAAGCATTGGTGCATTTATTAAGCATTTATTAAGTTAGGGACTATACTGTAGTATAGGGAGTAAGTGGTAGTATAGGAAATAAAGGGTAGTATATGGAGTAAGTGGTTGTATAGGAACTATTGGCTAGTATAGAAAGTAACAGATACTATAGGGTGGTGTAGGGAATACACAGTAGAATTGGATTATATGTGGAGTAAGTGGTAGTATAGGCACTATAGGGTAGTAAGGGAGTAACAGATATTATAGAGTAATGTAGGGACTATACAGTAGTATAGGGTAGTATAGGTGGGAAGTACTAGTATAGGGTAGTATAGGGACTATATGTGCTAGTATAGGGACTATAGAGTAGTATAGTGAGTAAGTGGCAGTATGGGCCTATAGGCTAGTATAGGATGATATAGGGAGTAAGTGCTAGTATAGGAACTATAGGGTATTATAGGGAGTAAGTGCTAGTATAGGAACTATAGGGTATTATAGGAAGTAAGTGGTAGTATAGGAACTATAGGGTATTATAGGGAGTAAGTGGCAGTATGGGCCTATAGGCTAGTATAGGATGATATAGGGAGTAAGTGCTAGTATAGGAACTATAGGGTATTATAGGGAGTAAGTGGCAGCATGGGCCTATAGGCTAGTATAGGATGATATAGGGAGTAAGTGCTAGTATAGGAACTATAGGATATTATAGGGAGTAAGTGATAGTATAGGAACTATAGGGTATTATAGGGAGTAAGTGGCAGTATGGGTCTATAGGCTAGTATAGGATGATATAGGGAGTAAGTGCTAGTATAGGAACTATAGGGTATTATAGGGAGTAAGTGCTAGTATAGGAACTATAGGGTATTATAGGGAGTAAGTGGCAGTATGGGTCTATATGCTAGTATAGGAAGATATTACATTACATTACATTACATTACATTACATTTGGCAGACGCTTTTGTCCAAAGCGACTTACAATAGTCAAGTACAATGTAAAATAAGTTTCAAGGTAAACCATCTTTGGATAGGGATAAAAGGAGGTCAAAGGGGAATAATAGGATAGAGGAGTGAAGGAGAGGAAGAAGGAGATGAGGTTAGAATTAGTTAGTTTGTTAGAGGTGTTAAGAGAGTAAGTGCTCTTTGAAGAGCTCTGTCTTCAGGAGTTTATTAAAGATAGTGAGAGATTCTCCTGATCTGGTAGTGGAAGGTAGTTTGTTCCACCATTGGGGAACTCTGTATGAGAACAGTCTGGATTGCTTTGTGTGAATGTTTGTTTGGCAAAGCGAGGCGACGTTCACTGGAGGAGCGCAGCGGCCGGGAGGTAGCGTAAGCCTTCAGGAGCGAGTGCAGGTAGGAAGGAGCCTGTTCTGTCATCACCTTGTAGGCGATTGTAAGAGCTTTGAATTTGATGCGAGCATCAACTGGTAGCCAATGGAGCTCAATGAGCAGCGGGGTGACATGTGCCCGTTTTGGCTGGTTGAAGACCAGACGTGCTGCTGCGTTCTGGATCATCTGGAGTGGTTTTACTACACAGGCCGGGAGGCCAGTTAGCAGGGCATTGCAGTAGTCGAGGCGTGAGATGACGACCGCTTGCACCAGGAGTTGGGTGGCCTGTTGCGTCAAGAACGGTCTAATTTCTCGGATGTTATAGAGCGCAAAGCGGCAGGACCGAGCAACTGAGGCCACATGGTGCGTGAAGGAGAGATATAGGGAGTAAGTGGTAGTATCGGAACTATAGGATATTATAGGGAGTAAGTGGTAGTATAGGAACTATAGGATATTATAAGGAGTAAGTGGTAGTATAGGAACTATAGGGTATTATAGAGAGTAAGTTGTAGTATAGGAACTATAGGGTATTATAGGGAATAAGTGGCAGCATGGGCCTATAGGCTAGTATAGGATGATATAGGGAGTAAGTGCTTGTATAGGAACTATAGGGTATTATAGGGAGTAAGTGGCAGTATGGGCCTATAGGCTAGTATAGGATGATATAGGGAGTAAGTGCTTGTATAGGAACTATAGGGTATTATAGGGAGTAAGTGGCAGTATGGGCCTATAGGCTAGTATAGGATGATATAGGGAGTAAGTGCTTGTATAGGAACTATAGGGTATTATAGGGAGTAAGTGGCAGTATGGGCCTATAGGCTAGTATAGGATGATATAGGGAGTAAGTGATAGTATAGGAACTATAGGGTATTATAGGGAATAAGTGGCAGCATGGGCCTATAGGCTAGTATAGGATGATATAGGGAGTAAGTGCTTGTATAGGAACTATAGGGTATTATAGGGAGTAAGTGGCAGTATGGGCCTATAGGCTAGTATAGGATGATATAGGGAGTAAGTGCTTGTATAGGAACTATAGGGTATTATAGGGAGTAAGTGCTAGTATAGGAACTATAGGTTATTACAGGTAGTAAGTGTAGTATAGGAACTATAGGCTAGTATAGAGAGTAACAGAAACTTTGGGTAGTATAGGGACTATAGAGTAGTATAGGGTGTAACAGATATTTTAGGGTATTATAGAGACTATGAAGTAGTACAGGGTAATATAGGTAGTAAGTGGTATTATATGGAGTAAAGGATGGTATAGAAGTGGGTAAAAAAAACTTGCTTACCAGAAAAATAACCACTTTTTAACCTTTATATGCTATACGTCCATCATTAAGGTTATACGTCCTATAATTAAGGTTATTTAAAGGGGTTTATTCTCCAGTTTCTGCAGTAACAGCCTTTAAACTCAGAATGTGAGAAGGCTTTATAGAACATGTTGCTGTGGAGGATTTGATTGTAATTCTGTACAACAGCAGCAGTGAAGTCAGGTACTTATACTGGATGATTAGTTCTGGAACACAACTGCCACTCCGAAGGATTCAATGGAGCTCCATCACTCCGGAGAACGCAATTCCCCTGCTCCACAGCCTAATGCTGGAGGGCTTATGCTCTTCCAGCTGAGCAACAATATTTAACTAGAAAAGTGCTTTGAGAAAAAGACAGAATGGTTGAGCAGCTTAAGTAGTTCCCACTTCCAGGCCGTTGCTAAGCTGTTGATACACAGACAATGCAGTGAAAGTGTATTTGTTGCTAAGAGAGTGATTGTTTGATGTTGGAAAAAAGCCTGTCCATCCTTTTGTGGTCATACTGATTTGGTGGGTTGATTAGATTATTAAATACATGCATAATCAATTAGAACGAGCGAGATCACCAGTATGAGCAGCATCACCAAGTAGAGATAAGATCCATTCGATCCAGTATTGGTATTGTGTCTGTGTTCCAAACTGTGATGCTGTGTTGCTATGGTGTTTCAGGTGGTTCCTAAGGTGCACCAGGTAGTTGCTAAGGTGTTGCCAATGTACAAAATATGTTACTATGCATAAATTGTACATCTGTCACTCTCTGCAAATGCTATTTAACAAGTTACAGAAGAAAAACGATCCAACTGGAATCCACAAAGAATGTCTTTGTGAATAAAGGAAACTGAAGAAGAGTGAAGAGTGTGAAGAGTGTGAGGAGAGTGAGGAGAGTGAGGAGTGTGAGGAGTGTGAGGAGAGTGAGGAGTGTGAGGAGTCTGAAGAGAGTGTGAAGAGAGTGAGGAGTGTGAGAAGATTGTGAGGAGTGTGAGGAGTGAGAGGAGTGTGAGGAGTGAGAGGAGTGTGAGGAGTGAGAGGAGTGTGAGAAGTGAGAGGTGTGTGAGGAGAGTGTGAGGAGTGAGAGGAGTGTGAGGAGTGTGAGGAGTGTAAGGAGTGTGCAGTGACGGGCATGTGTCTCCATTTTTCCCCCATAAGCAATTCTACTTCTTTGAGAAGTGTGAGGAGTGTGAGGAGTGTAAGGAGTGTTTGAGGAGAGTGTGAGGAGTGTGAGGAGTGTTTGAGGAGAGTGTGAGGAGTGTAAGGAGTGTTTGAGGAGAGTGTGAGGAGTGTGAGGAGTGTTTGAGGAGAGTGTGAGGAGTGTGCAGTGACGGGCATGTGTCTCCTTTCTTCCCCCATAAGCAATTCTACTTCTTTGAGAAGTGTGAGAAGTGTGAGGAGAGTGTGAGGTGTGTAAGGAGTGTTTGAGGAGAGTGTGAGGAGTGTGAGGAGAGTGTGAGGTGTGTAAGGAGTGTTTGAGGAGAGTGTGAGGAGAGTGAGGAGAGTGTGAGGAGTGTAAGGAGTGTTTGAGGAGAGTGTGAGGAGAGTGTGAGGAGTGTGAGGAGAATGTGAGGAGTGTAAGGAGTGTGTGAGGAGTGTGAGGAGTGTGCAGTGACGGGCATGTGTCTCCTTTTTTCCCCCATAAGCGATTCTACTTCTTTGAGAAGTGCCGGAGCATCATTCCATCACTTAAATCTCTAAATAGAGGTTGCCATGCACTCCACATCCACTTCCACACAACCTGCCATGAAAGAGCCAATCAGAGCGTGACTTTCTATCCACTTACCACAAAAAGCACCAATCAGAGCATGACCCTGACCAATCTGCACAATAAAGTCTTTGAAGACCTGTCGGGGGGGAATCCTTGATGTTCTGAGAGTTTGTGGATGTGTGAGGGGTGTGAGGGACTGTTTCTGTTTGGAGCACAAAAGTGAACACACACACACACACACACATATATACACACACACTTTCACACTTTCAGAGAGACATCTTTTTATATATAAAGTGTCCGAGTCAGTGAGTGAAGTGGGCTGGAAGTGGGCTGTTCACCTGGTGGCCATCTTTAAAACGCTACCAGCTAGTTATTTCCAGTCATACAAACCAGTCTCATATATATATATATATATATATGAGTTTTATTTAAGTTTTTCTAAGTCACTTTGATGCATTTCTCAAAACAGAATTAATATTTAAACCAGAGTGAGTGAATGTCTCAATAAATAAATAAAAAATTCTCAATAAACAGCACCACATATTGGATGGATGAGCAGCTCCTACTTCACTCTAAATCCTTAGTTCGCACCCCAAATGAACGTATTTATATCAGAAACTCATCAGAATTGGTGTCTAAATAATTAGTCATGTGATCGTGTACCAGTTTACTGTACTGTTAGGATTTTCAAAAATGATATTAGTTTGATGTCTGATTGAGAATTCTTTAAAAAAGTCTAAACTTTTTCACTTTTTCCTGTGAATCATAAGTAAATTATCAGTTTCAGCAGTACAAAATTACACATGCTGCTGTTTATGAGAGCCTGACTGCAGGACATTAGACAGAATGTACCCTTATTATTTCACTCTTTAAAAAATAAAGAGCAGACAGACAGGACTGTCAGGACATGATGTGTTTCATCAGGTTAAATCAGGCGGTAGTCTAAATACACAAAAAATAGTTTTGGCAATGATTAACAAACAATAGAAAACAATAGACAGGGTAAGATAAAAGAATAGTCAAAAAACAATAGAAACACTAAGTATAAGAGCTAGAAAACTAGATACAAAACTCAGCAAGGAGCAAGTGAAACAGAGGGGTGTTTATACAAACACAGACAGGTGTGAGCAATCAGAAGCTCGGAGAGCTTGAGTCCAGAGGGTCCGGTGTGAGTTGTGAGTGCATGCTGGGAGTTGGAGTCTTTGCTGTGTGAATCAGAGTTCAGAACATGCAGAACAGGTGGAGCATTACTTTTATCTCAGTAACAGAAAAACAAAAATTGAGTTTACCTTTTTTTTGTTTTAGGGAACGAAACACTGAGTGTTCATATAAAAATAGCTTTGGACCGTTTTTTGTTGTTTTTGGCGATGAAAGTTGGCCTTGCTTGTCTTTGATTTTCATACAAAGTCTTGAAGGTGTATAAAAATGAACAAATGCACACACACACACACACACACACACACACACATAGAGAAAGAGAGAACTTTGCAGCAGAGCATAGGTCTGGAAGAGAGCAGAAGCAGCCATCTGTTAGAGGTGTTACTCTGTTGCCAGCGCGTGTGTGTGTGTGTGCGTGTGTGTGTGTGTGTGTGTGTGTGTGTGCGTGTGTGTGTGTGTGTATTTTGGTGAGTGGATGAGAAGGAAAAGGAGCATGAAATGAGTGCCAAGGCCACCATGTACTCCAGATAATGAGGTGCAGGAAGATGCTGAGAGATGAGAAGCACAGTTTGCTCTTTCACGTGAAAAAAATGCATTTTACATCAAAACCTCAATCTGCGGGCGCCTCCGCACACAAAGGACACTCTGTTAGTTTGCAGGATATGCAAATTACTCAGGTGACACAGAGTTTATGCAGAATTTTCCAGATTATTAGGTGCATAAACTTTTTTTTTTGTCAGACAGACCCACCAAATACAATAATTGCACTATGTAGGTTCACAATTACTGATTGTAGCTCATCCGTTGCTACGCGACAACGTAACAGCCTCGCTTTATTTTGTCCAAAAATGTAAATGGACACAACAGGCCCTCCGCTAATGAGGCACTATTGAGGTTACGGACCAGAGGATTGTGCAGAATGGTTGGTGCACCAAAAACACATTCACATATTTATATATATATTTATATATATAAATGTCACAAACCTACAGGGGTTGGACAATGAAACTGAAACACCTGTCGTCATTTTAGTGTGGGATTTTAGGTTTCATGGCTAAATTGGAGCAGCCTGATGTTCAATCTTCATTAATTGCACATTGCACCAGTAAGAGCAGTAAGAGTGTGAAGGTTCAATTAGCAGGGTAAGAGCACAGTTCTGCTCTAAATATTGCAATACACACAACATTATGGGAGACATACCAGAGTTCAAAAGAGGACAAATTGTTGGTGCACGTCTTGCTGGAGCATCTGTGACCAAGACAGCAAGACTTTGTGATGCAGCATCAAGAGCCACGGTATCCAGGGTAATGTCAGCATACCACCAAGAAGGACCAACCACATCCAACAGGATTAACTGTGGACGCTGTAAGAGGAAGCTGTCTGAAAGGGATGTTCGGGTGCTAACCTGGATTGTATCCAAAAAACATAAAACCACGGCTGATCAAATCACGCAGAATTCAATGTGCACCTCAACTCTCCTGTTTCCACCAGAACTGTCCGTCACCACAATCAATTATTGTGCTCTAAAACCAGGTGTTTCAGTTTCATTGTCCAACTCAGTCATACAAAAAATAATAAAAAAATGAGATATAAAATATGTATAAGGCTATATATTATGATACTGCATAATTACCTCCAAATCAAAAAAAGTACAGACATACTAAAAATGCTTCTTATGTAACTTGTAATTTAATTGGTCTCCACTAAGAACTACACAACACACACACTCGCACACACACACACACAAACGCAAGGGCACCATTAAATTAGCATTTAATACATTAATTATGCCAAGTAAAGCCTTTCTAATGCCACAGCTTTGATCATCGCAAATTAAATCTACTGTTAGTTTATTATTGTGGGGGCGCAGAAATCGTGACTGGCAGCAGCAGTGGCAGCAGCAGCAGCGGCAGGAAGAGGCAGCGGAGAACAGGGCCTACCTGAACCCCTCTTAGACACCACCTTCAGAGTGAACGACACAGAGAGAGCGGTGAGCAGAAGAAGCACAGGAATAAGAGCTGTCATCTTCACCTCCTCCAGCCCGACCTGCAGAAAGAGAGAGAGAGAGAAGAGAGAGAAAGAAGAGAGAGAGAGAGAGAAAGAGAGAGAGGGTGAGTTATGTACCCGTCACAGAGCGTCACGTTTCCACCACGACGCTGCATAACACTCAACAGACAAATCTGCTTTCCTGAGGGTTTTATGAAAAACAGGAAGTGAGCTTTTAGCGGCGGAATACGGCAGCGCTCAGACGAGGACGTGCTACAGCCAACCCGTTTTGCACACAAATCTCTGAGACGTGTGTTGGAGATGAAAGTGTGGGCTTTAGAACTCTGCTGCGTCATGCTGAGCTCTGGGTAATGGTGTTAACCAGGTCACAGGAAAGAGAGGACGGCAGCATATTCCTCCATCATTAGCTGGTGGTGTTAGCGCTCGTGGGGAGCTGAGCACCGATTGGCTGATTGGTTTTAGGACACACCAGTGGTCCTAACAATGCTTAACAGTGCTACAACACACTTATGAAGTGTGCATAAGACTAATTACACACTGTAGTTTACTGTATAATTTGCTTTGTTTTATTTTTTATTAGCATTAGCATTAGTTTGCCCTGAGATCAACAAAACACAACAACAATCGTGTGATAACAATAACTAGAAAAAAATGTAATGTTCCACTATAGATGCTGTGCAAATGCAAGAAAAATTAACTAGCAATCTGACTGACGTGAAGATGTCCAAAAACCAACAAACAAACGCTGAAACAAAGTGGCTATATATACATGAAAGAGGACAGGAAACACCTAGGGACAGGTAACGAGGGGGCGGAGCTATAAACGACACGTGGGAGCACTGAAGACAAGGGCGTAGACAAGGAGAACACAGAGCCACATGCAAGGAAGCACATGGCTGAGAAAACAGACAAGCACGGGAAAAGATAGGAATACAAAGATGGACCAGATAACCCTAAAATTTTATCTCAATATGTCAAGATATTTTTGCCATAATGATATTCTTGATGATATGACAAGAATATATTACTGCAACAAAAAAACTATGAATATTAAAGCTATCATTTTTAGTGAATGAGTTGCATACATTAAATAGAAACAAAAAATTATATAACCAATTTGTGTTGCACATTTTGACGCATATAAACTGCAAATAAACACATGAAAGTAAATAACAGAATTAATATCAAATTAAATCAAAGATCATTTATATAGTGCTCTTAAAAGGGGCAGGTGCAAGATGTGAAAACAGACTGTTGATGGGGTGTAAGATAGCAATGAGCATCGCTCATTTAATTATAATTGTTTTATTCATAAGTGGTTTTCTATTTACGACATACAGTATAAAGTCTTTTTTCTGTATTTTCATTCTTACTGTATGCAAGATCACGCTGCTCATTAAATGCTGGAGCAGAAAAGTGAACACATTTTTCCTCTTCACCACTTTTCTCCAGAGGGCAACGCTAAGCTAAGGGAGCGTGCAGTCTCTGAGCATGCTGATGAGTGCCATTTTCTGGGGGTTGGAAGATAAGCTGAACACATAAAACTTAGAGAACTAGCGACTCTGTAACACAATTCTTTTAACATTTGATCCAGAAAAAAAGCTAAAGGTCCAAATTTGCAGAAACTCTAGGAATTATTCAGGGCAAAGGTCAAAACACTCTCACAGCATTTGTGGAAGAGAAGTATGAATGGAGATGATGGCGGGAAACTGCTTCCATTAAAGATCAGACTCTATTCAAATCAGAACCTGTTCCTGCTAGAAGCTGAGCTACTAGTAAACACAGCTTCTGTATTTAATAAAAAAAAATCAGAATATCATAATGTACAGTTAATGTGCATTTTATTAAATAAAAAAAACATAATTAAAATCATCAGTTTTAATTGGGATCCCCAAGAGTTGGTAGCAAAGGCTGAAATTGGTTGCAAAGGATCTTTTCTATGTAACTTTTTAAAGATCTGAGAATAAAAAAATGAATATTCACAAAGCAAATGAAGGCTATTAAACACAGACACACTTTTAGTTTATACAGTGTGCACCGTTTTTAAGAAAATGTCTATTCAGGGGAAGTGTGGAGGTCAAATACATTTTCGGAAAGAGAAAAAAATAAACCTCTCAGTTTGAGGATACTGCTAATCAGCTGGTGGAACTCAAAAACGTTAAGCAGTCTTCCACAATACTTCCACTGTTTTTTGTTATCCAAAAGCAGTGTGTAAGACAGGTGGAGATAAACATGATGCTAAGATGCATGTTTAAAACTGTGATTAAAAAACAGAGTTATTCCACAAAATATTGATTTCTGGACTCTTAAAACTTTAAAGAACTTGAATTTGTTTTCTTTGCATTATTTGAGGTCTGAAAGCTCTGCTTCATCTTTTTAGTTATTTCAGACATTTCTCATTTCCTGCAAATAAATGCTCTAAATGGCAATACTTTTATGTGGAATTTGGGAGAAATGTTGTCTGTAGTTTATAGAATAAAACAACAATGTTCATTTTACTCAAATATAAACCTGCTCTCTTATTTTGTTTAGTTTTCCAGAGCTGTAGATTTTAAATTTAGGCTTAAAATTTGATTTATCTTTAATATAAAATGTGTTGCTGACTTTATTTTCTTGTGATGAATCTTGGTCATCATCCTCTATGTGCAAAGGATAAAGATTAGCTTTACAGCTTTACAGCAGGGAGTATTACCCTATTTTTCTCTGCTCATTTGGATAATTTTAGCATAAATCCGGGCCAATATATTATCTTACAGTATATACAGGCTGCAGATGCTCAGAAGACAAATTGCTAAATGCACAAGTTCATTTCCGGTACAGAGACGCTGCTGCAGTCTTTAACATTTCACACCAAACGGAATAAACCCAGCATATATATATATATATATATAAATCCAACTCAGTCAGAGCGAGTGCAGGGCTGCATTATATACACCCAGCACAATGCAATTTAATTACCATATCATTCTTACAGACGTACGGTGGCCAAACGCAGCTTTACGCAAATGCAGAACGGACAAGCCCCCAAATGATCACGCCAAGAGAAACAGAGGGAAGGAAAATGTGTGTAAAATATAAACCCTGAGACAGGGCTGCACAATACCAGAGGAGAAATTAAGAGAAATTAATTCTGAATGCATACAAAATACATCAGTGCTCGCAGAAAATGGGCAAACATGCATGTGTACATATATAATATACAGCTCTGGAAAAAAATAAGAGAGCACTTTAAAAAAAGGATGAGTTTCTTTTCAATTTTACCAAATTAAGAACCTCTGGAATATAATCAAGAGGAAGATGGATGATCACAAACCATCAAACCACCAAACTGAACTGCTTGAATTAATTTTGCACCAGGAGTAAAGCAGCATAAAGTTATCCAAAAGCAGTGTGTAAGACTGGTGGAGGAGAACATGATGCCAAGATGCATGAAAACTAAAACTGTGATTAAAAACCACTGATTTCTAAACTCTTAAAACTTTATGAATAGAAACTTCTTTTCTTTGCATTATTTGAGGTCTTTTTTTATCATTTCAGCCTTTTCTTATTTTCTGCAAATAAATGCTCTAAATGAGAATATTTTTATTTAAAATTTGGGAGAGATGTCTGTAGTTTATAGAATAATACAAAAACATTTATTTTATTCAAGTATAAACCTATAAATAGCAAAATCAGAGAAACTGATTCAGAAACTGAAGTGCTCTGTTCATTTTTTCCAGAGCTGTGCTTTCCAGAGCATTTTTCCAGAGCTCATTCTTATATATTTAATATAGGGGGCTGAACTATGCATATTTCTATGTATGCAGGTTATATATATATATATATATAACCCACACAAGGCCTGGAGCTACGTGACTCCAACAGCCTCCACCACTGAAACACTTAATACTGCCAGATCCTGAGATCATACGCATGTTAACACAGCTACTATAAACATGCACACACACACACACATATTAATATTAATAAACTTATAGCCCATAGCTTCTAGGCTGCCCTATCTAAAAACATTGCATTTTAAACAACATCTTCAAATAAAGCTTAAAAAAAATGCTATAAAATGGGAGGAGTAGTTTGGGAGGGGCACTGGGTGATGTATGGGTTTAGAGGAGGGGCAGGAGGGAGAGCTGATTGGCTTAGCTGCAGCAACAGCAGTGTGTGTTTTTAAATGTTTATATATATTTTAAGCAGGACTGGTATGTTTCATTACTTTAAAGGAACACATTTCAGCTAGCAGAGTGTTTATAAATCCTACTGAGCTCTGATACATTACTGGATGTACTGTATACACTGATCTCTCTCTCTCTCTCTCTCTCTCTCTCTCTCTCTCTCTCTCTCTCTCTCTCTCTATACGTTCTCTTTATCTGGCAGCCTCTTTAGGAGCCTTATCAACACTCACACAACACCCACACAACACCTGAGGGGAGCAGAAGAAGACAGAGGATAATGCAGCTTGCAGTTGTACTTGACTATAGGTATATTTTTAGTCAAAATAATGAACTAAATTTAACCTGTGTGGTTTTAAAAACAAAAACAGACACTAAGATTAATTCCGGGAAAACTCATTGATACCTATCAGTATGGAAAAGGTTATAAAGTCATTTTTACCACAGTGAGAGCTATTATTCACTAATGGAAAACATGTGGAACACTGGTGAACCTTGCCAGGAGTGACCGGTTGACCGAAATTACTCCAAAAGGGCATGAAGAACTCATCCAGGAGGTCAGAAAACAACCCAGAACAACATTTAAAGAACTGCAGATCTTACTTGCCTCAATTAAGGTCACATTAAAATATATAACACATAAAAATAAAAACCTAGCCATAAGACACACAGAGAGAAAAACATAAATAAATTCAGAAACCCCATAAACTCTACAGGTTTTACACATTTTTACCAGAATTGCCAACTCAAAAACTCTTATTAATAAATTATCGAAGACGAAAACAAAGCGCATTCTAACTATAATTTCAGTTAGTTTTAGTTCATGTGAATGTTAATGTAATATCAGTGTTAATAAATAATGAATAATGAATAATAATAAAGATACAGGGTAAAAATGGTCTCAACAGGATTTTTTAGCCATGGCAAAAATCACTGACCAAAATGAACACAACAAATTTACCAACTAACATCTTGATGATCTCCAGGACTTTGGGTAAATATTCTTTACAAGACTGACGAGACAAAAGTGGAACTTTTTGGAAGGTGTGTGTTTTGTTATAAATGGTGGTTATAAACATGGTGGTGGTAGTGCCTGGATAACATGCAGGAATTCTGCTGTTTACCAGATAATCCTGAAGAAGGAGAATATCCAGCCCTCTGTATCTGACCTCAAGCTCAGGCGTACTTGGGTTATGTAGCAGGACAATGACCCAATGACCAAAACTGTGAATAGTTTAAAAAATGAGTCGCCTAGTGATTGAGATGCTGTGGATGATCTTAAACAGACCGTACATAATGGAGAACTCTTCAATGTGACTGAATTAAAACATATAAGTACCCCTAAGTATATATATATATATACATTTATATACACACATACACACATATATACACACACACACATGTTGGCAGGCACTGCTGTGGATGATTGATGTGGTGATTTTATGTTTTAATCCAATTTAAACTCTCCACAGCCTGGAGCCTGACAGTGAACACATTTACCATGCAGTAAATAGAACAGTGCCTCTAGAGGAACAGCAATGCATTATGAACTGTCTCCATCAAACACACACACACACACACACACACACACAAAGTGCACACACACACACTTATACACACATGCATAGTCAAGGACAATCAGACTCTTAAAGCAGAGACCATGAAGTAGCAGACAGTGTCCACATTGAGAGCAATCTATATGACACTCCACAGGGGACGAGAGAAGGAGGGAGACGGAGCGCGAGAGGGAGAGAAAGAGAGAGAGAGACAGAATGAGGGAGAGGGAGGGAGAGAGAGAGAGAGAGAGAGAGAGAGAGACTTTTGCTGGCCTACATTATTTAGTGTGCCAATTGCAGCTTCCTCAAGCCAGCCAAAGGCATACTCCAATCTGCCACATATCAACACTGCTACAGGCTGACACACAGAGAGTGTGTGTGCGTGTGGTGTGTGTGTGTGCACAAGGTTATCAAAACCACAGAAAGTGATAGAATTACAGGTTTTTTTTTCCCTACCGCTGCTTCTGAGTATCAGTGCTTGGTGCTGGGGGACAGTGTGTATATACCCCTCTGTATACCCGGAATCTTTAGCTTTAGCTAATTTAGCTAATTAGCTAACTTATCATAAGAAAAAAAACACCAGAACCAGCAGTATAGCACTTATCCAGGGATTATATCCTTATAAAACTGAGGATCAACTGTTCTTTAGCAATGCTCATTTTATATGCTACAGAAATGAACCGGCTACAGAAGTCATAGCATCTCTTATAATTAAACAAATAATATGTTTTAAATGATAGCAAGTGTGTATCAATGCTACAGCAATCCAGTTTAAAACACTCTAAACTGTTGCCTATCCTACACCGTCCTCCCTGGATACAAAGCTCATGCAGGTTGCCAGGTTGAGGACACTGAACATACACAAATGAGCACAAGAAGAGTTCAAGTTCGAGTTCAATTAGCCAGCTCAGCATCTGTCTTGTAGTCCTTCTGGGACCTTAAGACCAGTTTATACTTCTGCGTCAAACATACGCCACAGACTATGTGTATCCAGCGAAAGTGCACTATGCAGCAGAGCTTGTTTATACTTTTACATGCACATATCATTTTTTTAAAGATGCTAAAGCCACAGGAAGCTGTGTTTGCCTGCTATTGTGCTCCATACCTGGCAAACCAGGGTGTGGAAACAGGGCTAGGGAACGGGCAGTGGGTGAGATGATCAGAGGAAAAACACAACTAGATGGCCGGATAATGATAATGGTTGCTAAAGATGATGCTAAGCAGTTACTAAGGTATCGACCTTGGTTGCTAAGGTGTTGCTAGGTGGTTGCTAAGATGAAACTAATCGAAAGTGAAGCTAATGGAATCGAATGCTCACTCTACCATTACGCACTGATAGTTAATATGTGTTGAGAGGGAAAACCAGTCTGAAGATGGATGAATGGAAGCTGAATGGATTACACTTATATACGGCACTAATAAGAGGGTTTTTTTTTGTTTATAAAATATCGGTATGCTGAGTATTTTTTTTTCAAACAGGAAAAAACAAAAATGTCATTAAAAACCTGTTTATTATTTATTAGCGACCTTTTAAAATAATAAATAAGTGAAAAAGACTTTTATGGTTTGTCACAATTATGACCAGGGGGATAATACATAGCATAACAATTTAACATTAGCTAATTATCACTATTTTGGAACAGAGCTAAAAATAGTCAAATATAAAGATTACTCTGTGAAATATATATATATATATATATATATATATATATATATATATATATATATATATATATTTTTTTTTTTTTTTTTTTTTTTATATAATAATAGTATATTTGATAAATATCATTTGATTGTGCTACTTCGGCACTGTGATATACCACCCAACACACACATACACACACATATAGAGATTTGCTTGTCTGCTCTGGGTCATTGTCCTGCTGCAGAACCCAAGTACACCTGAGCTTGAGGTCACAAACCAATGGACGGACATTTTTTTATTGAGGATTTTTGCTAAAGAGCCATCAATTCTATCAATTGCAGCAAGTTTTCCAGGTTCTAACATAGCAAAACCTTGCATAGTAAAAACAATGACACTACCACCACCATGTTTTACATTCAGTATGATTTCCTTTTCCTAGCATTATGTGTTAGTTTTACACCAGATGTAGAAGCACTTACATAAAATATTTTGCCCAACTTTTTATATAGTGTCAGACTGGTTTAGATTGCTTCTTTTCTATAATAAATTAAATCATCATTTAAAAAACTGCTTTTTTAATTCACACAGGTTATATTTGCCTGCTATTAAAATGTGTTTGATGATCTGAAAAATGTAAGTATGATTTAAAAAAAAAGTAAAAACTTAACACATTTAAAGAAAGAAAGGAAAAGGAAGAAAGTTAATGTCAAATGTCATTTAATATGTAGGTGTATCATTTTCAGCCTTAGAGAATGTAATGCAGTAAATGCAGCATTTATAAAAGCCAACAAATAGAATTATTTTCACATTCTTAACACACAAGACTAGCTGTGTGTGTGTGTCCATTAGAGTGTGTTTGTAAGCTGCTCTCACACAGTCTTCACGCTTCACTGATCTGATTAACAAGGGACCCCTGGGTCTATCCCTCAATGCGGCGCTGTACTGATGGTGATTAATTATTTAGTGATGCGTACCCCTCTAACAACCCAAACATACACAAAACCACACACACACACAAACACCCAGGTGCACAGGTGGCAGAAATGAAGAAATAACACCACCAATCTAAAGAGAAGTGATGAAAGAAAATAATATAGATTTAAAAAATAAAAAAAATCACGTAAGACAGAAACAGAATTGCAGCAAGAGAAGTAAAAAAATAAAAAAAGGCAGAAGTTAACAGGCACTTAGCCTGAGGCTTCCTGTGGAGCTGGAGCTTCTCTGCTGGCTTCACTTCAATTTGGATCCAGAGTTGTGGAGCCTCACCTTCCACTGAGCACCTCTCCATGCATCGCCTGCAGCCAACACACCATTCAGTAGCCCTGCTGTTTTCTAATGAAGTCTTCACTCCCAAACCCAGGAATGATCCCGCTTCCCGTATGTGGACAGTATGATGATATGCAATCATTACTGCAACTTTCTCACTTTCTTTCCTATTTTTAGGATGTTTAGAATGATTAAAATCATTAAACTCAAAAAAAAAAAAATGGAATGCTAGCAGTATGTGTGCGAGCATTGTCCTGTTGGAATAGTGCACTAGAGTGTGAAAAGGTTACAGAAACAATAGGGACACTGGTCACAGGATCATATTAACATATCATTGGACGTTCTAAGTACTTGTTATAAAGACCAAAAAAAGCATTGTACAAAATTGCATGCCACACCATGACACAAGGCCTTGTGGATCTGTGACACATGACAACAAACCATTCATCTTGGTGCTGACCACACTGCCACATATTGTATTAATGTACAAAATATATCTAACATTTTTTAGCATAGTAAACAATATTATACTCTTAAATATGCTGCCATATCACCCACCCCTAAATTCACACTGTTCTCATTTCCCATTATATATCTACTAGAGACTATATATGATTATATATGATACTAGAGACAGAGTATATCTGTCCACTATCATTTATTTTACTTTAATCCTGGATATATGTAGATATTTTGAGTGCATTATTATTATCAGTATCATGATATTCTGACTTGTGAGACAGTGAGTCACTTGTCATTCCCTTTAAGAGTCAAGTGTGCATTAGTATTAACTAAAATATATATATATATATAAAAATATATATATATATATATTTATATTTACTGCATTGGAAGCCTGTGTGTAATATTTTATATTTCATATAGACCTTTTTATTTTATAAAAATCACATTCAATTAGTTAAACTAGTTTAAAAAAAAGTTGTTACTTTGCTCCGATGGCTTTATTACTAATAAAATACATGACTTGAAATGAAAATACATGACTTCATTGTAATGGATGCAGCGTCTGAAAGGGTTAAATGCATTATACAATACTTCTGTATGTGAAGGTCAATAAATACAGTAAAACCTATATCAGTTTAAAATAAAAAATCGATCAATATTGTGCTTATAGATAAGCTATTGGCAGTACAGATGCGATAGTTGCAACATAAAGAAGAAACAGATGACTAGACTACTGTGTGTGTGTGTGTGTGTGTGTGTGTGTGTGTGTGTGTGTGTGTGTGTGTGTGTGTGTGTGTGTGTGTGTGTTTTGCCTGCAAGTGTGTACATGTGGCTAACGTCCTAGATTCACCTCAGACACACCGGCTGAATTCAGTCAATAAAGCCATTTACAATGTGGCCAAACACCCATTGACACACACACACACACACACACACACACATATGGAATGATTGCCTATCAGATGCTCGTGCTTTGAAGTGCACCTCCTGCTCTCACCCTAAACAGCTGTTGCTGTTCCAGAGTCCCAATAGCTCATTTTTCTCTATAACAGCAAACAGTAGCAGAGCAAAAGAGTGTGTATTAATACAGAGAACACACACACACACACACACACACACACACACACAGCACATCTAAATAAGAGCCTGCACAACACTGTGATTCAAGACTAATTACCAATCCGGCAGAGATTCTTAAACAATGGGGCTACTCACCACACACACACTCACACACACACACACACACACACACACACACACACACACACACACACACACACACACACTCTCTCTCTCCAGACTGAGGAAGCGACCTGTCTGTAACAGTGCAGCTATTTTAACACACTCCTCCTCATCCCCAGTGCAACCATCACTGCTCCACCAGCCAATTACACACCTCCCTGCATGACCCGCTGTAACTGGAGCTGACCAATCAGACGTCTAGTTACTGCAGTGATTGAAATATCAGGGTAAACAGAGATGCGTGTGCAGGTCGTGTGCATGTGTGCACCCACACACACTCCTACTCACACTCACAACTCACTCATACCTCAGAATAAATAGTGAGTGGTGGGATATATAGCCAAAATATAAAGTATCACAATTATAAAATGAAATAATATTAGTTTTATATGATATTTTTGTCGATATGACAATATATATATATATATATATATATTTTTTTTATACTATATGATATGGCACATTTCACCAAATTGTAACAGTGTTAATCACTGAGCCAACATGTAATGATACTATTAATGCACTCTATATATCCAAAATTGAAGTAAAATAAATATACAGTACAGAAACAATGTCTCTAGTATTTAATTAGTATTTAATGGTAAATGGTAAAATGAGAACAGTGTGAATTTTCTTTTTGCTAAAAACAGTAACCAAAATGTCCCATATGGCCCTAAAATAATACCCAATTTTTTTTTTTTTTTTGCAATATATTTGCAATAAGGAGTTTCAAAAATCTTGGCTATATTTATATGTAGGTGTCAAAGTCAAAGCAAAAAAAAAAAAATACTTAAATAATAAGAAATGAAGTTCATTCAATCCAAAAAATTCAAGAACTATGAAAGTATCCCCAAGTGTAGTCACAAAAGAGACCATTAAAATCGTGATGATGAAACTGGCACTCATCAGGACCGCCCCAGGCCCCAGGAAAGGAAGAGCAAGAGTTTCAGTTCATCAGAGTTACCAGCCTCAGAATCCACAACCGCTCCCCAGATATGAGCACTGAACAACTTAGCATTAGCTAACTCCTCCGAGTTTTCCTGTCCACCTTAAATATGTCAGCTCGACCAGCAGATCAGTGGTCGTTTCCATCAACCTAACCTTATTGACAAGTTTTAGGGCCTGCTAGAGCAGTTAAACAAGGCTCTATCTCATTTTCACTCAATTTATACATCGCTTGTGTTAATCAAAAGTTTCCCATTCCACCTTAAATGTGGTGGCATTCATTACATTCAGAGTAAAATAAAATAAATATTATTATTTTTTTTTATAATTATACATTTAAAGTATTTTTAAATACAGTTTAGTTTATTAAACAAAATACTGAAATCTAATTTCTTTTTTCTTAAATCAAAAAAATAATTGACAGATTCTCGACAGAATCCATTATCAATTAATCATTAACTGCAACCCTAGAGACCTTATGTAAAGATTTAACTCAGTTAAACTTAATCATTTCTCGTTTAGGACTGATTAAGAGAGACTGATTCAGCTTCTCCTTTATTTTTGGCCATTTTCCTCACTTTTAATTGCTGTACATGTTATATGAATTAATGTTTTATTTAAAACTTCTTTAATCTTTGATCAATTAAATCATCATCTCTCACTGAAAGCCCAGAAAACCAAACTGAAGCGCCCTTATTTTGGACACATTATATAAAGAAGAAAAACTACTTCACTGAAATAATAAAAAAAAAGAAAAACACGTCTCCTCAGAGCAGCTGAAGGTAAAAGAAGAAAAGAAAAATTAGAGAACGAACAACAAAAAGATGGAAGGATATAAATAGGGGAAATGATGAATAAGCTATTATGAATAAGCCAGGACATTCTGGAGAAACATTACTCACATGCTAATTTTCTTATATGCAAAATTATTTCTGTTAAAAGAAATAAAAGGCAGTTGAAGAAGAAAATGGACTGATTTGGACTTTAGTTGTTTAGTTTTCTCTGAATTTCTGGGTAAATTAGGCCTTTTTTAG
Organism: Astyanax mexicanus; assembly: GCF_023375975.1. NCBI lineage: Eukaryota > Metazoa > Chordata > Actinopteri > Characiformes > Acestrorhamphidae > Astyanax > Astyanax mexicanus. The sequence continues at coordinate 2,393,147 of NC_064418.1, read as the reverse complement.
ATTCACTGAGTAATTACTGTTCATTCTAAATGCATATAAATATAGAACGATTTTAAATGAAGGTAAAAACAGGTCTTATACCTTATTTTTTTGTCTGATTCTTTTTCTATTAAGCAATTTTGTGAGGAACATCTGTGACAAGAATAATCTCTAAATGAAATGTAAGTGAGATCTCAAACGTGTCTCCTGAGAAATCAGAGATCAATACCTGAGCAATAAAATTTTCTACTGGGTATATATCAAATTCCACTGAAGTGCTTGCAGAAATTTGCTATTAGTCATTTGTATGAAGAACTACGTCTTATACAGCAAATGTTTCTATATAATCCACTACTGTATAATAAAACATGCTGTTAACACTTGATATATAAGGAATATACTGTATTTTATATATAAAAACAACATTCTATACAAATGCCTAATTCAGCAACATTACAGTATGTAAAGTCAAATTCTAATAAAAACTCAAATAATACAAATAAATGTATTATTTTCTTTATTATGGAACAGTATTTAAAATAATGGTAATACTTTACAAAAAGAGTATTTTAAGTAACATGACAGAATATCTTAATTAACTATTAGCCCTTTCAGAACTGAATTATCTCCAGTGATGGAAGAAAAAAAGTAAGAATGCTGTAATGCACAGAAAATAAGACTCTTATATTAAAAAATAAAATAAATCCAATAAATTAATACATTTAATATATTTTTAATAGTTTTTAATTTTTGTTGGAAGTCTGTGTGTAGAATTGTTTTCTGTCTGTAATGCACAGAAAAGAAGACTCTTATATTGTACTATAAAATCTATATAAGCAAATATATTACCTAAAATACCTAAAATATTTAATCTTTTTTAAAATAGTTTATAATTTGTGTTGCATTGGAAGCCTGTGTGTAGAATTGTATATTTCATATTGACCTTTTTAGTTAAATTTTTTTTTAAAACATCCCAAAAAGGTAAAACATGATTAAAAGTGTTATAAATCACATTAATTAAATAAGTAAAAATTGGCTGTTACTTTGCTGTTACTCAATGGCTCTAGTACTACTGTGTTTCCAGTGCAGTGGGCGGGGCCAAGCTACTGTTTCATTGGTTTATAAACTTCATAAAGTTCATTGGCTGGTTTATGATCTAATGTTGTCTGATGGACAACAAACAACAGCTCTCAAATAGTGTTAATAATGTGCAACAAAACGTTTAAACATAAATGCATGATTTGAAATGGTTAATTGATAGTTAAGTATACTACCAGTATACTACCAATTGATACTAATTGAGTATTGCTAAACTATTAAACTAATGTCTTCATTAATACATAATTAACAGTATTTATAATATTCTGAAGCATAAAAATATAGTAAAGCTTAATAATGTCTCAGCTGTTAACAATGTATTAATGTTTTTAAGTACTGTGGTAGGTACTGGTTAATATTAATATTAATTTCTACTCAGGATATATAACACAGAAAAAAATTCAGTATTCTGATGCACAGTGCTAAAGTATAGAATTTCACTCATTTACTAAAGAGATGACTTTCAGCATTTATATATTTAACTCTTTATTGCCTGATGCTATTTTTAAAGCTGTCAATTTTTAGAGGAACGTCAGTGACGTAGTTGATCTCTAAATGAAATGTAAGCGAGATCACAAATACGTCTCCTGAGACATCAGAGATCAATATTCCAGCAATAAAATCTTCCTCTGGGTATAAATCAGATCCCACTGAGCTGCTAGCAGGAATTAGCCGCGGTGAAGAAGTGGTATATCTGTATTAACAAAATGCAAAATAATATATATCGTTATTTTATCTCCAATTCTGTCGATTTTTAGTTTACTACATAATTTGAACACAAAAATTGTCCCTTATACAAAAACTCTTTTTACATTGACTTTCATTGAAAGAACATTTGTTTCTCCTTGCTGTACAGTTGCTGTTTTGTAGATACTTGTTTTGTATTGGACAGTGACACTGGATATATTCTGCTTTGCCCAAAAATAAATACTAATTTCCAAAAAAAAAATAAAAAAGCAGAAGCCTCAATATAAAATCAACCAGTTCTCAACCTTCCAGTTCTGATGCTGTGAATTTAAATCTTATTTTGGGTTATTTTACTCACTTTAACATATGTGCTTCTAACAAATACACTTAAACAAATTTATTTTAAATTAGAATAAACCTTCAAGTCTTCAGTATTCTTCTTTTTGATAAAAAAAATCAAAATTTCTTACTGGAAGTGCACTGAAAAATATAGTTAAAAAAAAGAATGAATGAAATTAATTTTTGCAACGGTATTTCTGAAGGTAACGGAGGAAGAACTAGTAATTCTAAAGGAATTAAGTGAATGACAAACATCCTTATTCACGGTTTAATTAAGAAGAAAAAAGGAAGTTGAATAGTCTTCTTCAGTCCACCAGACCAAATCGGTTACACACATATACACACACACCTTTTCTCTCTCTCTTTCTCTTTTTTCTTCTTCTTCCTCTTTCTCTTTCTGTTTCTCACTCTCACACACGGCCAGACAAACACAAAAAGCTTCAATACTATTCAGGAGAAATCAGTCAGAGCTCTGACAGTTCTGTCAGCTCTCAGTAAAAGAGAAAGTGACAGTGAGAGGGAGGCCCATGCCAAAATACTCGCAAACAGATTACTTGTCAGGCTTCATCAACAGGCCAAAGCAATGATGTGTGAGTCAATGTGTGTGTGTGAGTGTGTGTGCATTCATAAGTACGGTTTTGGGTATATCACACTGTACATCAACTCATTATACAATTAAATATACCCACATATAGAGCTTCTGTTGTATTTATAGCCATAGAAAGAAATAGAAAGACGGTGAGTTATACCGCAAGCTGGAGCCAGGGTTGCCAGATCCAGCAAAAAATTAAAAATAGTCCAAAGTCTGTCAAAAACCCCTAAGCGCCTCAGCCTATCAGATCTTAAACTAGGCAGATATCTAAGGTTGCCAGATATGTACACAACACAGTACATTTTAATTTTGAACAGTTTGTAATTAAAAGGTTTTTTGGCAGCAACAATAAATATAAAAGTAGCCCAAAAATAAAACAAGCCCAGTTTGGCAGGAAAACCACAACCCTGGCAACTCGGGTTACGGGGGCAATGATACATACTAATAAATAAAAAATAAACTGTAAAATAAATGGTTATTTACTTGAATAAAAAAAAAACATTGAGAACTTATATGTTTCCCTCTTATTACATTTCTTACAATAGAAGAGACAAAAAATATATAAAAATTTAGTCAAATTCAAAGTAGTATTGCCTATTAATATTTACAACACAATTTAAGACAAATTTAAGTAGAATGATCTGAAAAAAAAACAATATCCTTCATGTGTGAAAGTCTTTTATAATAAGTAATTTGTTGTAATTTTTATATATTTTATATATATACAAGTTATGTCACCTACAGTATATCTACCAAAGACAGATTATATCTTGTCCAGTATCATTTATTTGACTTTAATCCTGGATATTTGGAGATAATTGGAGTGCATTATTATTATTAGTATAATGACATTGTGGATCATTGACTGATTATTCTTTTTTTTAATATCTCAGTTATCTCAGTTAGGGGTGTGTCATATTATATTATATCGTATGCAATTGAAAAAACATAATTTTTATTTTGTTGCAGTAGTGTATATATTTTTTTTTTTTTTTCGGAAATTCATTTTTTGTCATACCCCCAGGAGTATCGTTATTGAAAAATACCATAAAATATTGTGATTTTTTTAGGGCCGTATCGCTCACCCCTAGACTGTAGAATAGCCTACAGTGAGAGAGTTTCAATTACCTGAAGAAGAACCCTAAAGTTTCCAAAGCTTGACAACTGATGTCCATTAGGTTAGTGTATCCCCACAAACACACACACATACACACACATATACACACACACACAGACACACAAATGCTCAAGGTTGCCAAACCATTTCTAGTTCAAGAAATGTTCTTCCCCTAAAGGCAGCTGATTCCTGACACAAGACTTATAGAATTCCCATTTCTCACAACCAATCAATGGCTTTCTTCTCCGATTGTCAGTCAATATCTATTCTCCTCAGGAGTGGATCAATGGGACTCTGGGCGGGGGCCATTCCCAATCTCACTTTGCTGACCACAGGAACCCCTCATTACCCAGCGGAGAACTGTCAGGAGAACTGGCAACCCTACAGACTCGCAACAACCTTCAGCATCGACAGGACTGCAAAAAAATGAGTTCATTGTTTCAATCAGTCAGCCATCTACATTCTCTTTCTCATTCTCTCTCTCTACCACTCTCTCTTTCACTCTCTCGTTCTCTTTTTCCCTCCATCTCTCGACAGTAATGGTGTGGGAGCACAAGCAGTATAATGAGGGCTTTCCCCACATACATTCTCCTTATTACACACACTCACACACACACTTACACAAATAGACACATTATTGACACTGTATACAGTAAAGTGGTCCCTCAGAAACCCCTCAGCCTCCAGAGTGTGTTTCATTAGCCTCCGAAAGCAAGGTCTGTCACACATGAGGACCGAAGCACAAACATACAAACATACTAACACACAGAATAGTGGGTACAGAAATTTTTCTTAACATTTAGCATGAAAAACATCACAATAAACGTCATGCAGCACGGTGCAATATAGCAATACTGCAGGATAATTAGTATAATAACAGTGTGCAGCAGTATAGAGCACACATATATATATATATATATATATATATATATATATATATATATGATATAAAGCACAATACCTGCATTATTCTCAAAACAATGTGCCTTTATTTGGTCTTCAAAACTTAAAAAAAAAAAAAAAAAAAAGACGTATGATTCATCATACTTAAAACTTCAGACTTAAAACTACACAGAAATATCATTTTCCAGCTCAATCCCTTTTCATTTTTACTTGCATGCATTTATCTACAGGACAATTGTACAGATGGGGGTTTGAGTGGTCCACTATGATCAGGACAGGAGATGAATCCCGGTCATGCAGCTTGCCATCAACTGCCGGAGCCCTGAGAGAGCACAAATGTTAGGTATTACTAATTTCTAATTAGCTGATTGTGACGGTGATGTCACTGATACCAAAGATTATTTTCTAAAATGACAGGGTGGACAGAGATTTTTTTGGACATGTTGAAGTAGCTTGATATTTTTATAAAAAAAATGCTAAATGAGTAAATAAAGGCTAAAACATTAAACAACTGTTAACTAACAATTTTTAAGAAAATATACTATTAAAAAAATGTTATTTATCCTCTTGAGAGAATGCCTCAACTGAACCTGAACTACCTTAAAATACAGTATAAAAAGTAAATATTTGTAATAATGTAATAATCATTCAGTTCTGTATAGTAAATGTTTTAATGTGCATAATTTGTATTAGGGCTGCACACTATTGGAATAAACTAAAAAAAATATATATATGAACATGCACTCTGCATTTGCCTGACTGTATAAAGATAATTAAAATTAAGCAAGAATGTACAAAATTAAACATTTTTGTCTGAAACTGAACAAAATGAAACATTTGTTTAAATAATGAATGACAAACCAATTTAGTTTTGCAGGTTTTCATTATTTTAGCTTATTTATTTTACACTATTTCACAAATTAAAAAGCCTTGTGTTAAGAAAATACCATTTGTTTGATTTAAATTATTCTTTCTTTCTTTTTATTCAATTTCAGTGGTCAAATATACATATATATATATATTGGAGCATCACTAATATTGGGTAGCTGTTTATGTACTGGGTAAATCTGCCTTCGGTAAAGATAAGTCTTTTTTTTGGCATAAAAATAAATATATTTTCGAATTGAGCAGCAAAAATATGCAGTTGCAGTGTGATGATTACAAAGATGTGATTATTGCATATGCAGATATAGTGTTGGCAATTATGAAAATGCTGATGATTATATTTTGTGAGGCATTATGATGTATAAAATTTAAATAAAAATATTCTAAAGACACAAATTACACATTTTATCGATATTGACCCTATTCTTCCCTATACAGAAATACTGATATTAACACATTAAAAAAAATTAAGAAAAAGTGATTTACTGCTCAATTCTCTCAACTTTATTTCCACTTCCTATGAGACACATAAAAACAATCATTTTTTTCAGACTGTCACTAACACAATCTCACCTGACAGTCTGACATGCTTGGTTAAGTACACTAACTGCCAATTTTGCCGATCTATGGGCTAATAGACCCCTGTGCTGGCTAGCATCGAACAGAGAGATGGGTGGACAGCAAAGTCAATTACACTACATTTACATTCCAAGCCTCATTAATCAATTCAGATTTTTTGCTCAGATCCGATTCAACTATTGGGAAAGTTCACACTGATAAATATAAATGACTTGAGTCTGTATCTGTCTGTAATGTGAACCAATCAGTTTCTGAAACGGCTTTAATGTCTTTAATTTGTCTTCATCACCAACAAACAACAACAAACAAACACCAGATTAATCAGACACTCAGTGTAATAAACCACAGCGGCAGCAGATCATCTGTTCCTTTGCTTTTTACACCTTGACAGGTCAGAAAACAGCTCATCACTGTACGTGTTCGGGTCAAGAAGCAAATAATAAAGCCAGACAGCTTCCTGATGCTGTTTTTTTGCAGCTACACTATAAAAATAATCTCAGGAGGGCTGTAAATACAATAGTAGTAAAGTTTTAGGTCATTTTCAGCAGTAAAAAGATATACCATGGTGCAAATTACATCATACAAAAATACATCAAATCTACCACGTGCAAAAGCTTTACAAATTTTATCCAAATATATTACAGACTCGCAAGCATTTTCACTAATTACCATCTATACTCTCAGCTGAACCTGTTACACCAAGTATTGTGCACATTAAGGGAGGGCGATATAGTCATGAAATAATATCACGATACTTCATGGTATTTTCGCGATAACTATACTCTTGGCAATATGAAAAAAACGATTAGAAAATAAAAATAAAAATTAAGAATACACTACTGCAACAAAATAACTAAAAAATACAAGAATTCTATCAGATTTATAACAGAAGTCAATGATCCAGAATGTCCCGATACTAATAATACTACTAATGCACTCCAAATATCTCCGTATATCCAGGATTAACGTAAACGCAACATTTGTTTGGCTCCTCCCTTATTCTGACATCACAAAAATTAAACATGCATAGAACCAGCCTGGCACCACACCTCACCCGGCAACCCCCACCAGAGATCCACTCAGTAGATCAGTTGAAGAAACACCAATTCAGTTATTTTGCTTGAGAACCTTTGATAATACACTGCAAGATTAGCCAGTAGACTTCTTCTGAGGGAGGAATCTGCACCTACTATCTGTGGCAATGCAGCAGATGTAACACCACCTGGGAGAGTCACAATTTAGCACAAGCTAACATTGACATGGTGGTAAATAGTATATGCTAAGCAAACATGAAGTGTGGCCAGCAATAGCTTATTTTGCATAAAAGTGACAGAGCCCTTAAATGGCTGATTCTGAAAGAGTTTGAAACTGGAAAGAGACCAGAGAGCTGGTGAGATCTCTTTATATTTATGTGAGAGTGATTTTGTGCAAAGAACTTCATAAATATATTTAAAAGATATATTTAAAAAGAGGTATAATATGTCTTCTTGAAGGTTTGTTTAAAAAAATAATGCATTTCCATTGGGTTTGTTATAATAAAGAACAAGACTTTAAAAAAATGACTTTAGACTGGTAACTTTGGTTAATACACTTATATACTTTGTAATATTAACACACCTTAAATTTGCCTTTATTTGATCTAACATCAAACATGGCTACCCTTAACCTGACCTTAACTTCCATCATTCTGTTTCATCATGAATCTGCTAAAAGAAAGCCTTAACTCTCTTTCTTCTTCTTCTCTCTCTCGCTCTCTCTCTCTCTCTTTCTTTTTCTCTTTACACCACACAAACACAGAAACCATCATTGCAACTTTACTCCTCTCCCCTTAAGATGCCCCAGTGTCTTTTCTAATAGTCCACTGTATTAATGGAGTGTAGTATTCCCACCGGAGTCTCAAATACCAACATCAGATTTCACAAACCTGTAACTCGTTCACTTCATGTTAATTACTCCAACTTAGGGTTTCATGCAGCAAAGTATCTGTCATTAAATAATAATTAATTCATCTTTAAATCCAATCCAAGAGATCTAATGAATGTACTTTTGAATATAATACAGCTTTAGTCTTCCGCTGCACTAAAAGCCACAGCAGAAAACAGGCATCTGATGAAACTGAAATTGTGAAAGGCTATGCTTTATGAAACTCACTAATTGCACTTTCAGGATGCGTTGTATAATAAACAGAGGCATACTTACTCGCTGATACTGAGACTCAAGTACCATATCTTATTATTTTTTTCATTGATCAGAATGAAGTAGTTCAGATCCTCCTCAGAACATTGTTAATTTTGATGGAAAAATGCAGATTCCATTAGCTTTACTCAAGCTAATTTTGCCCATTGAAACATTTTTAAATTTAGTTATATAAGGCGACCAATCAAAGAAGGATTCGGTGGTGAATTCAGCACTTAATAGTGATGCAGATTCAGACCTAAGGCATTTAGTTCTTGCATTTATGACTATTTAGGGAACCTCGTTCAGTGATGGTGAGGTGAAAGCTAGAGTTATGGGATGTAAATAGAGGTTTTTAATAAGCTTCTTCTACATTTTTAAGTTATTAATGTCTCATTTTAAATGTCAGGGCTCTCCAGATTCTATCAAGGAGGTGTGGAGCTTTAATATATACTCCTGAAGACAGAGCTCTTCAAAGAGCACTTACTCTCCTAACACCTCTAACTAACTACCTTCTACTACCAGATCAGGAGAATCTCTCACGATCTTTAATAATAAACTCCTGAAGACAGAGCTCTTCAAAGAGCACTTACTCTCCTAACACATCTAACTAACTACCTTCTACTACCAGATCAGGAGAATCTCTCACTATCTTTAATAAACTCCTGAAAAGACAGAGCTCTTCAAAGAGCACTTACTCTCCTAACACCTCTAGCTAACTACCTTCTACTACCAGATCAGGAGAATCTCTCACGATCTTTAATAATAAACTCCTGAAGACAGAGCTCTTCAAAGAGCACTTACTCTCCTAACACCTCTAACTAACTACCTTCTACTACCAGATCAGGAGAATCTCTCACTATCTTTAATAATAAACTCCTGAAGACAGAGCTCTTCAAAGAGCACGTACTCTCCTAACACCTCTAACTAACTAACTTCTACTACCAGATCAGGAGTGTCCCTCACTATCTTTAATAAACTCCTGAAGACAGAGCTCTTCAAAGAGCACTTACTCTCCTAACACCTCTAACTAACTACCTTCTACTACCAGATCAGGAGTGTCCCTCACTATCTTTAATAAACTCCTGAAAAGACAGAGCTCTTCAAAGAGCACTTACTCTCCTAACACCTCTAACTAAGTGTTGCCTCTATTTCCCTTTGACTTCCTTTAGGCCCTATATAAAGATGTTTGTACCTTAAACTTCTAAAACTCTATGTACTTTATTATTGTAAGTCGCTTTAGACAAAAGTGTCTGCCAAATGTAATGTAATATATTGATTTGTTTTGTTATGTCTTTCATTCCACGCTTTCCTTGCTGTCACATCTCAACCCACATTAAACTCACATTTGGACCATTCGTTCACTGATCTGCAGACAGCGTCTCGAGTCCAGTTGCCCCCCAGCAGTAATCCACAAGCCAGCAAACATGTCTCTTCGGCAGTTTAATAGGGCATCCTCCGCCGCCGGTGATGGCTTGTGCGAGAGAGAGCACTTTCTTTGAGTGCATTTCCATATCTAGAAAGCTGACACTGGAAAAGTGGCCCATCTCCAAACTATCTGCAGGCTGAGACTGGACTGGCAACCCACTGTAGTTTTATTTTTTTATTTTTTCCACACCTATATTCCGTTAAGCTCCGCCTCACAGGCCGGGATTGGCGAGTATAGGAGCTCTCCTCCTGTTGGCACTGGCTTATAGTGCACTCTTCCTGCTGTAGGATTGGAAGACTGTTTGTGAAAATGAGTGAAAAGTATGTATTAACCAATCAGAGAGAAGTAGGGGCGGGGTTTGGCAGAATTCAGGTTTGGGAAAACTTAACAACAGTGCTGCAGGGCTGACTACAGGAATGAGGATGAGGAGGAAGAGCACGGAGAGGAGGAAGAACAGAAGGAGGAAGAACAGGAGGAGGAGGGTTCCTCTTCACTTCCCCAACCTGAGTGAGTGACAGCTCCTGTAAGGGAAGTCAATTACGCTGTCAAAACCAATCTGATCAGGTTTCCATCCACTTCCTCTAGAGTATCCGCAGATATTCACTTGAGGAATGGTACCCGGCTTCCGAGAGCCATTCAGAGCGACGGGCTGCTGAGAAAGATGCTGCTGGTGGTGGTCTGGGGGGTGCACTGCCCCTAATAGCTCATTTATAGCAAATGGGATCTGCAGCATCTATTACAAGCCTCATTCATCCTCTCTGTCTCTCTCTGTATCTCTCTTACATTTACCTTATTGTTAATTGAAGATCAAGTAATATTCACCATTTTACAGTTATTTTACAATCAGGCCTTGTTTATAAATGTTTACATATATTAATATTTCAAGCACCATTTTCATTAACAGTCATATACGCTTCAATTAGATTAAGTAAAAAAGGCACATATATATATATATATATATACACAATTACAGTTGGTCTTAAAGCATTATTACCATTTTTTCCTCTCTAGTCTCAGGCTATATGTTATTTTTTCAGAATCTTGTGTTTCTAGTTTTTTATATACGATATAAACGTTATCTAAAGGTTTCCTGAAGGTTTTGCTTTTTATGTACATAATCCAGCAATCCAACAAGCCAAGGGCATAGGAGCGGGCTTGATATTGGGGGGGACACATTTGCCAATATGAACCCAAGCCCACCCAATAGTTTCCTAGAACAACATTTGTGGAAATTACTTTTAATTAAAAGTAAATTATTATTATAAGGTGATTTTACAACCTAAACATGTTACTCCACATTACAGCTACTGTTGTTAGAAAAATTATGCAAGCAATGTCTGAATTATCAACTAATATTTAAAATAATATAACAGATTATTATTATTATTATTATTATTATTATTATTATTATTATTATTATTATTATTATTATTATGTATTGGCATGTCAATTCTGTCGTATATTTACATTTTCTCCTGCACTTTTATTTTTTTCTACTGAGAGCTCTTCTTAAGATGGTGTCCTTTTATGTAAAAGAATGTAACTTTACGTTTCATAGAGACTTTTATAAACGTCAGGATATGTGGTCTTACTGTGAACTACAAATGAACAGAAGTCACGTTACAGCAGTGTTTCTCAACCCAGTTCTTATATATTCTACTGCATATTAACACTGTTCTGCATATTCTAGAGCTTCCTCTGGTGGATATACATGATTAATTTAGGCTCCATAGGGGGCTAAAGGATTTTAACAGGTTAACTCAGTAAATTACTGTTTATAAGCTGATCAGGTGGAAAACACTAGTTTAGGGCAGTGATCGGGGTTAAGTAACTGCTTTAAACTACCAACTTAAAGTACTGTACGAAATTCTGGCTATCCTCTACATCCAGCTTCTAGATAACTAGTTAGCTAAATCAATTTTCGTTCATTATAGCTCACAGTAAGTCCTGTAATCCTAAATGAATAAACAGTTTGAAAATGAAAGTGATTAGCTGATCAGGTACAGGGAAACATTACATATATATTTTATTTTTTTTCCTTTAACCCTGACTCCCAATCTAGCTAATTCCAAAGATAAGCTTACACACTAACACAGCTGCAGTTTATTAATCACAGTGGGTTTGATCTGTGTGTTTTGATTCAGAGACGTGTATTTTTAACCAGCTATCAGAAACATATCATCACAGTTGAAGTGGTTAGCCTATCGTTACCTTTCTGTTAGAAAAATCTCCGTATATCCAGATCTGTTTTAAAATCAGCTGAAGCTGCTGCGTCCCGATCCCGCTGCTAAATCTCACAGCGAGGGTATGGAGTCAAAAAAGGGTCATAAAGATTTTGAGTTTGTAAAACAGAAGTCACAAATGTACTGAAACTTGTAACTGCGTTTAAGAAACTTGTAACTGCATTTAAACAACTACATGCACGTAAATCCAAATCCACAAATTAACTGGAATGTGCAAACTTGAAACAGAAAGTAATATTAATAATAATTCAAATGTACAAATGTGAAAAAATATTTTAAATATATATAAATATATATTTTTTAATTTGTAAATTCAATCTTGTGAATGTGTGAATCACATGGAATTTGTGAGGTTGTAAATGTGACAGTGGGTGTTTTTCACTGTGGAGCTAAAAATCCTCTCATTCACCTTCTCTGCTGCGTGTGCGAAGCTCTAGCTGCAGTTGCGAATTTTGACCCTGTTTTGACGCCTGATTGATGGACCAATAGGAAAGCTTTATCCGGACCAATCAGATTACGGGGTTTGTTTAACCAATCAGAACAATGGGTGGGTCTCTGCAGCTCAGAGTACTGGGCGTGTCGAAAGGTGGTCCTCTATTGGTCTATTGGAGCTGACGTTCCGCGTGGCCGCCATTTTTGAGTCGGCCACCATGCGCCCCCCAGTGGATGAATTTACACTGAGGAAGGAGTTTAATAAACCGATAATATTAATAACTCTACCAATTTTTACCCGATTTACACACGGTTTGTTTTGTTACAAACAGCAGAGATGTAGTAATGATACAGGACGCTGTCACACATTACAAATATGTGCTTTCATGCTGAAATACTTTACATTATGCTCTTTATCAAAGACAGACATATGGTATAGCATATTAATTAGTACATAAATTAATTAATTTATTAATATATATATATATATATATATATATATATATATATATATATATATATATATATATATATATGTGTGTGTGTGTGTGTGTGTGTGTGTATGTGTGTGTGTGTGTGAGTGTGTGCATGTACATAAATATAAAATTAATTCATATTATTAGAACATAATATAAAGTATTTCAGCATGAAAGCACGTATTTGTAATGTGTAAATCGGGTAAAAATTGGTAGAGTTATGAATATTATTGTTTTATTAAACTCCTTCCTCAGTGTAAATTGATCCACTGGGGGGCGCATGGTGGCCGACTCCAAAATGGCGGCCACACTTTCGAAACGCCCACATCTTTCGACACGCCCAGTACTCCGACCTGCAGAGACCCACCCATTGTTCTGATTGGTTAAACAAACCCCGTAATCTGATTGGTCCGGATAAAGCTTTCCTATTGGTCCATCAATCAGGCGTCAAAACAGGGTCAAAATTCGCAACTGCAGCTAGAGCTTCGCACACGCAGCAGAGAAGGTGAATGAGAGGATTTTTAGCTCCACAGTGAAAAACACCCACTGTCACATTTACAACCTCACAAATTCCATGTGATTCACACATTCACAAGATTGAATTTACAAATTAAAAAATATATATTTATATATATTTAAAATATTTTTTCACATTTGTACATTTGAATTATTATTAATATTACTTTCTGTTTCAAGTTTGCACATTCCAGTTAATTTGTGGATTTGGATTTACGTGCATGTAGTTGTTTAAATGCAGTTACAAGTTTCTTAAACGCAGTTACAAGTTTCAGTACATTTGTGACTTCTGTTTTACAAACTCAAAATCTTTATGACCCTTTTTTGACTCCATACGAGGGGGCGGGTCTTCCCCAACAGCAAACTGCCTCTGCTCCGCGCGCCGCAAAACCAGCAAGCTGATTGGCTGTTTCTACTGAGAGGCGTGACTTAATACCTGAACCGGCTCCGTGATTGGTCCGGTCTGTCTCCTCATAAATAGTACAGCTGACCTGAGCGAACTGATATCATTTTTGGGGGGGACAAATCCACCTGTTTCTAATATTGGGTGGGACATGTCCCACCCATCCCCCCCGGTTCCTACGCCTATGCAACAAGCAGTAAAGTTCCCTGCAAATTTATGTTTTCATGATCCAGTTATAGAAAAAGGTGTAGAACCATGCGTTTTCACCATGCTTGATATAATTCAATGTTAAAAAATGATTACACAAATTCTTTAAAAAAACGTTCTGAGGATGTTTATGATCATACAGGCTGTTTTTAAATCCATGGAATGTCACTGCAAGGTTTCCTAAATGTTTCTAATGCAAAGGTTATGCAAAGGAGAGTGTTGCTGCAACGTTGACTTAAGATTTCCATCATTTTAAGGTTACATAAACGTTTGATGAACATTAACAGAACTCTAACTACACCACACAACCTAATATGAATGTTGAATGGTTGAATGTTTAATCCTAACCTCTTTTTTTAATGTTTTAAAGAAAACTTTCCAAGCAAACCAAAGGGCAACCAAAAAAAATAAAATAAAATAAAGAACCATTCCCATTCCCAGAACGATCGTTACCGTCCTAACAACATCAAAATGATGTTAATGATGTTACAGCAGCGCTTGTGACGTATGCATGTGTGCGCGAAAGTGAGAGATGTTACATTAGAGTGTCATCATCATCAGGCATATCTCCTCCTTTTTTGCTATTCTTTCTCTTTTTCAAACACATACACACAAACTCTAATGCGCGCGCACACGCACTTCAGCGCATACACACACACACACACACTCACTCATGGCAAACTGTCTCTAATTCTATCTTTGCCAGTAACTGCAGTGTGTTTGCGTGCGTGCGTGCGTGCGCGCGCGTGTGTGTGTGCTCCTGTATGATTGTGTATGTGTGTGTGTGTATGTGCGGCTCGTGCCATCACAGCGGGTTCATCTCTTCAGCACGCGCTCTTTTTCCTCCACATTCAACTAAAAACACTTCAAAACGTTTCTTTTCTTGTTGTGTTGTGCTTCAGACCCCAAAAAGCAATACATATTCACACGTTCACACACGCATATACACACGCAAATATATATATACACACACACGCATATAATCCCCCCTCCATTACAGCGCACGAGCGCTCGCTCCTGCGACACACGATGCTGCTGCTGCTGCATTCAAACCTTTAGTTACCATCCACTTCAGCCCAACACCAAAGACCTACAGACCCCCCAAAAGCCCCGCAAAACCCCGCAACCCCCCGCGAGCCCCGTCCACACTATAGCCCACTGACCACCCCGCCGCCCCCGCATCCCCGGAGCCTCACGCGCTCCAAACTTTTGCCCCACGCAGTTTACCACGCGCGCGCTTACCGTCAGCTCCCGCTGGCTCAGATGATGTTGATGATGGTGATGGTGGAGGTGATGCGGGTGATGCAGGTGATGCTGTGAGATCTGGTGGTGCTGATGCTGAGGAGGAGCATCCCCGCGAGTTCAGCCCGGAGCCCCCCGGTCACAGCGCGCTCAGCCCGGCCACAGCGGTCCATGCGAGCCCGGCGCTGAGGGGAAAATCCCAGCGTGCCTTCAGAGCGCTTTCAGGGCGAGCTGGACATCTGCACGAGCTTCTTCACGGTGGAGGACCCATGATGCGCTGCGTGCGACCCCCCCCCCGTGTTTAACCGCGCGCGCAGTGGAGGCGCTCCGAGAGTCGGTCCGCAG
>NC_064418.1:2352500-2375000 GCF_023375975.1 Astyanax mexicanus | reverse complement strand
CACTGAGATTTTAACTCATTACAAAAAAAGACCCAGAGCAAAAGGACTATTTAACCTTTTTAAAGGAGAGCTCCTTTAACAATGAGGTGAAAAGAGGTGTAGAAACATCCTTATTAACAAAAATCACCCTTAATATCAAGTATTACACCATAATCATCTCAAAGTATATCCTGATATTATCCAGATACAAAACTGTTACGAAAAATGTTGCCTTAATGGCTTAAAAACACACGTTTTTAAAATCTTACAATGCTAATTTGTTGATGGTTGTTGCCAATCAATTACTGAGCTCACAGTTTCTGTACATTGTTAAAAAATCTTTGCATTCAGAATAGTAAAGTAAATGCTACAAATATGGTTTGAAATCTTTTTTTATAACACTATGGATTCATGCATTACAAACAGACCTGCTCTGTTCTTCAGCTTATGTTGTATTTAGGTCTATTTTGGCCATTACACCTGCTTCTTAAAAAAAATCGCCATTCAGTTTTGATAGGTGTTAGTATGTAAGTAGGTGTTTTAAGTAAATTAGAATAAAATAGATTTT
The DNA here is from genome assembly GCF_023375975.1 of Astyanax mexicanus. Lineage (NCBI taxonomy): Eukaryota > Metazoa > Chordata > Actinopteri > Characiformes > Acestrorhamphidae > Astyanax > Astyanax mexicanus. Next base: position 2,374,453 of record NC_064418.1, on the reverse strand, counting down.
AAGAAATGCTGCTTCAGATGAAGAGAAAAAAAAAACAATGTTTTCAGAAATATCCACATGCGTATGATCATGGTCTTAGAGAGGCTGTGGAGTGGCACAGCTGTCTAAGCACCGGCTCTATCATTAGGAGATTGCAGGTTTGATCCCCAGTAATGGAGTTCTCAGAGATTCGCGGAGCACAATAGGCATGGCGTCTCTGGGCGGGTAAGATGTCCCTCCCTCTTCATCACTATTCTCTGAGATGCGAGGCAGTTCTCACCAGCGCGAGCATCTGTGAGCTGACGTCACGGAGCCGGCAGTTCTCCTTCAAGAGTGTTCAGCTGTTCAAAGTTGTTGCATTAGTAGCATTTCAACAAGAACCTCCCACTTTTTAACTTACATACACTGAAAAAAATGATGAGGAAAATTTATAAAAAAAAAGTTTACAACTTTCTGCATTTGCTTTTTTTAAGTAAATTTAATTTCAGATAAATTTAAGTAACTTCAACTCGGTTTCAAGACTTAAATGTTTCATAGAGTAAATAAGTTTACCTTATAATTTGGTGCACCTTATGTATGAAGATAAACCAGAAAATAGACGTCAGTTGATATGGTCCTTATAGTCCAAAAAAAACAAAAGCTGTTATACCACAGTTAGTTCCGACTCTGCAATGTGATTGGCTGAGAGGTGTTTTTTGAGTGCCATTATCAGCCGGTAATGCACTGTAACTAATCAAAGCTTTCTATGTATTACTCCGCCACATACAGGCAACCTAGCAATAATGCAGCGCTTACAAGCCAAACAGCGCAGCTACAAACAGAGCAGCAATGGAACTATTTAAACTCAGTTTCACAGTTTAACGCTACCAGACGGAGTAATGGAGCAGTAAAATTGGGGTCAAGCCTTGATGAGTTTAGAGCACCTATTTATTTGCAATAAAAATATTGATATTTGATGTCATGTATTGATAATGTAGTGCAAACGGAAAAATATAGGTATATTTATTGTGATATCAATATTTATTAATATTTTGTCCCACAATCAGTTGGGAATGGAAACATCTGATATAGAACATTTACATACAGTCATTGATTGACAAGGTGACAGAAACCTATAATTTGTATATTTAAAAAATATAATTTTGGCCTTTTTATATTTTTTCTTTTAGCAGATTTAATCCACATGTGAAGGTTTCAATCAGTAATACCTATTCATAGGGACTCCTCTTCGCCTTTTCCAGGCAGTGCCCTTTAAAGCATAAGGTTATTCCAACAAAAAGTCTACGGAAAGCTGATGAAAAGCCTGAGAAGTGCCAAGTGCAGTTATTGGATGAAAAAAAAAAAGTTCTATGAAATGGACTCTTCTTTTTTTATATCTTTTTTTTTTATCTATATGCTTCAGTTCCATCTTTCCAAAAGAAACATGGCAACAAAACATTCAGCATCTGTACTGTAATGTGTTCACATTATATATACTTATAGGTATATTTTTGAATAAAATGAACATTGTTGTTTTATTCTATAAACTACAGACAACATTTCTCCCAAATTCCAAATAAAAATATTGTCATTGAGAGCATTTATTTGCGGAAAATGAGAAAATGCTGAAATAACAAAAAAAAAAGATGCAGAGCTTTCAGACCTCAAATAATGCAAAGAAAACAAGATCATATTCATAAAGTTTTAAGAGTTCAGAAATCAATACTTAGTAAAATAAACCTGGTTTGGTTTTTAATCACAGTTTTTTTTCATGCATCTTGGCATCATGTTCTCCTCCACCAGTCTTACACACTGCTTTTGGATAACTAATAAAATTCAAGCAGTTCAGTTTGGTGGTTTGATGGCTTGAGATCATCCATCTTCCTCTTGATTATATATTATATTCCCACCAGGTCACCAGGTTTAAATACGATGCAGATCAGGGCTGATCTGTATCTGCTCTTCTACCATCCTCTGCTGAAACTGCTGGCTTACAGCTGCTCTTCAACATAAATGGTGGGATTTATCCAGCAGCCAAGTAATGTATGGCAACGCGCACACATTCAGAATACTACCCTTTTTTCTTTTCTCTCGTGTTTTAAAATATAATAAAAGTGTTTTGGTCAGGGAATTACATAATGAAAAAATGGATGAAATATAAACAACCAGACTAAAATTAAATATGAATTATATTTAAAAAATGGCCATTGTATTTTAACAAATCTAATATTTGGGGTTTATTGGGTAATTAAAAATATGCTAAATTATAAAAAAGGAAATGCTTTTAAGAATATAAAATGCCAATATTGTCACCATCAAGCAAACACCCATATTGACCTTGAATCTAATCTAAAAAGAACCTGGTAGTTGTTCTTTTAAGTGTGTCAAAATGTCATGATAAATGTAATAGTGCACACTGCTTTAGTAATATATACAATGTAGTGATGTCATTATTCAACAATTATTTCTGTACTGTTTTGTCATCGCATGAGTTCCTTTGATTTTACCAAATTGGAGGAAGATGGATGATCACAAACCATCAAACCACCAAACTGAACTGCTTGAATTTTTGCACCAGGAGTAAAGCAGCATAAAGTTATCCAAAAGCAGTGTGTAAGACTGGTGGAGGAGAACATGATGCCAAGATGCATAAAAAAAAATGTGATTAAAAACCAACCAGGGTTATTCCACCAAATACTGATTTCTGAACTCTTAAAACTGATTATATGAATATGAACTTGTTTTTTTTTTGTTGTTTTTTTGCATTTTTTAAAGTCTTATTTTAGCTATTTAATTTCTCATTTTCTGTAAATAAATAATTTATTTATTTTTAATTTGGGAGAAATGTCTGTAGTTTATAGAATAAAACAACAATGTTCATTTTACTCAAACATAAACCTATAAATAGCAAAATCAGATAAACTGATTCAGAAACTGAAGTGATTTCTTAATTTTTTTCAGAGCTGTATGTCTATATGTGTCTGTCTGTACATGTTTGTGTGTGTGTGTGTGTACGTGTGTGTGCTTGTGTCGGTGAGTTTACAAAAGAGACAGGCCTGAAGCCCTGCTCTGTGTGTGTCAGTGCGTGTGTCAGTGTGTGTGTGTGTGTGTGTGTGTGTGTGTGTTTTCCCAATCACTTTTCTGTCCTGTCCAGGGTGAGTCTCTCACTCTGTGAGTTGCATAACGATGAGGAGGTTCACAGCAAAAGAAAAGCCCACTCAAAAGGGACACACACACTCAAAAGACAAAAACACACACATGTATTTGCCTTTTCTTACTCTCTCTCTCTTTCTCTCATTCTCTCATTCTCTCTCGTCTCTTGCTTACACACACACACACACACACACACTGGCCTCTCACTCTAATTCTTTATCTTCCTCTCTGCCTGAGGGGAAAAGTGTACTCCTACAGTTTAGCCATCAGAGTCTTCGTCTAACTTCCAGCACCAGGAGCCCACTCAGATTCCTCCACTGATGTCACAAACCAATCATCTGCCAATTTTCAGATCCAGATCTAGATCAATAAAGTCGTTTTACAACTCGCTTCCTATGTTATATCTCTATAAGCAGGGGCTGGATATTTTCTAAGCCATTACACGGCAGGAAAATAAAGTGTATTGGGATGGAGTGCTGCTACAGACTAGTAGCTCTCCAGCCCAGAGGGTTGTTGAACCCAATTGCAGAACAGTTGATCTCAAAGCAGGTAAACCTTTGTTAAAAAGAAGTAAGGAAAAAATAAATAAATAAACATAAACATAAATAAATGCTCTTATTTTTAGAATATTATCCTTTCTTTAGGCCAGATGATCTTTTCTCTTCTTTCTCTCTTGTTTTAAAATATCATATCCAGTGGTCTGGATAAGGGTATAAAAAAATGGGTGACTGAAATCTAAACATCCATATTAAACTTAAATATGAAAAATCATATCAATAAATATGTTTTTACATTTTTTAAATGACCATTGTATTTAAAGAAATCTAATATTTGGGTTTAAGTTGGTAAAAAAGATTGTGAAAAAAGATTGTAAATTGAAAATGAAATGCTTTTAAGAATATAAAATCCCAATATTGTCACAATCAAGCAAAAACCCATATTAACAGTTGATCTCAAAGCAGTAAAAACCCAATAAAAAATAAACACTTATACAGTAGATGTTCACTTATAGAATTATACTTTATACTTTGTTCTTTCCTGTTTTCTATTTTAAATTAAATTTACGCCGAGAGCGACAGAGAGAGAGACAGGGGAGGCATGTAAACAAAAGCTCACCAGAGAAGCGTTTTAAGAGCACGGCCTTCTCACACTTAATCTGTATCACTTCGTGGATGCGTTGCAGACTAACGGCATATTTGTACACACAAGACATTTTTATATCATCGCCTCCTTGAGCACCAGCAGCAGTATTAGCATTAGCATTACCATTAGCTTAGCACAGGCTAGGGCCTTGCCAAGACACGCTCGCCAACAGCCCACAGCGCAGCCAGCAAACAGGAAGAAATGCTCACAAACGCACAGCTTTCATATTTAACGCTCCTAACGTTTACCATTTTCGTTTATTCCCAATTTTGATTTTAAGCTCACGTTGGTGGTGTTGTATGTATAAACTACAAGCTGTTTTGTAGTTACAGTTCTGTTACAGTTCACTTGTTGTGGAACTACTTTTTGGCGGAAGGCACAGTCCGTCTTAAAGCGTATTCATTCTGAATTTCTTGAGGTTCTTTGATTTATTTTCTTTATTCATTTTGTAAAAATAAAAACTCTTGTATAAAAGCAATAGAACACGAGAGGAAGTGTCTTATTTCGTATAACATGACAGCTGTGATGATCTACATTCTCACCACAGAGGTTATTTGTGATAAACTGAGGTAGAAAGTAACTAATTACATTTACTCATATTACTGTAATTGAGTAGATTTTACGAGGAATTTGTATTTTTTAAAGTAGTTTTTAAATTAGGTAATTTTACTTTTACTTAAGTACATTTTGACACAAGTAATTTACTTCTCTACTTTGGAAAACTCCCCGTAACTGAGTCAAAAATAAAATTTTGTTGAATTAAAACAAAATTGAGTTTTGTTCTCCATGGCAGCGCAGCTGAACTTTTCCCAGCAGTGTTTGTTACGGTTAGCGGGAGAGAGATGCTGTGTAAATCAGCTGTGTCCGGGGGAACCGGTGTTCTTTCGAGTTATGCTACCCATCGATATGTGCTTCTTTAAGTAAAAGGTACTTTTACTTAATTAGAAGTTTAGTACTTTTTACACCTCTGGTGATAACACACTCCCTCTCATGTTCTAATGCTTAACTATAGTTTAAATAAAACCTCACGGACAGATGTTTCATGCTTGAGGGCCACATCTGGCCCTGGGGCCACGTAAGTGTCCTCAGCAGCCCAGATCCGTGTCTCTCAGTGGCCCTGCGACGAAACCCTTCCCGAACCCCAAGAGTCAATCAGCTCCTCACGACGCTTCATAATGAACAATTACGCAGCACAAGCATGAGCAAATAATAAGCATGGAAAGCGCAGAGTCTGCATTTGAAAGGCATGTGATTATGCATGGAGTGGATAAAGAGCGATTTGTTAAATGGAGGAAGAGATAGCGAATGAATTACAAGTGTAATTAGGGTACACACTTCAACTAGATTAAACCCATACTTTACACACATTATCTTAAATAACCCAGAACCAGAACTTCAGATGTGAATATATAAACCACGTTCATGTAAACACAGATTCAATCTGTGCTGTGCTTACACATATTTACAGATCTATCATTTAAAGGGCATTAAAGGGCTCATATTTATTTACTTTTTGGAGTTTTTATGTGTTCAGTTTAGCCAGAAGTCACAGGTTTGCTTCTCAAATGAATTTAAGAGAATTTAAGATAATCAACATGAAATATCTCTTAGTTTTCTCTTTATCTCTAAATAGAATAAATCAAGCTGGGCTGGGTTTCCCAATAATCAGGATTAATCTCAGTGATTTACAAACATCTTTAAAATCTAATTAACCTTAAGAAGCACATCCGTTTCAGGATGTTTACCAAAAAGATTTCCCAGTTTTCGAAGTTACAAATTAGTTTTAAGTAGTTTTTTATTGACTCCACTTCTGTGTTTGCGATGGAAATGAAGAATCAGTCAAAAACTGAACTGCAGCTGATTTATTTATTAGTTTTATTAGTTAGAAACTGTTCAGTAAACAGTGCCAGTAGAAAGCTTTAGACACACCTTCTCATTCAATGTTTTAATTTTTATTTTTTTCCCCTACATTATAAAAGAACAGTGAAGTGATCCAGACTGTGAAGGAACACATAAGGAAGCATGTAGTAACTTAAAACTGAGGCTGGTTACTGATGAACTTTCCTGGCGGAAAACACAGGAGCTCCACTGACTGATTAAAACCCTGACCACAGTTCCACATTTTAGTGTGGATGGTTGGTCAGGTTCCAGCTGGGACAACACTCCTCATCATTTTAATGTAAATTAGCCTTTATCGTACGTATCATAATGCGACTAGAGGATTTAAAAAACGTTAAAAAGTTCATATTTTAGCCAACAAATTTGTGCGAGTGGCAATTTCCTAAAGAGACTAAACTGTCCGCCTCTTGACAAGCAGCATTTTCACCGTCCTCACTCTGAATAAAAAGTGTGTGTAAAGAACACACCTGCTCATCCATCTCACACACACACCTCTCTCTCTCTCAAATCATCTCACAAACCTCTTATCTTCATTTATAAAATCAGAGACTGAGTAAATTGCACAAAAACAAAAACAGTCATTTTACAAACGCAGCTGATAGAAAATTCTACTCTACTGCAACTTAATTAGACCACATGCTTGGATTAATCTGAATTATAGTAAAGTTGCTTCTTATTTAAATAAAAATGAGCAGGTTTTCTTTAAAAGCATTTCATATGTCAGCTATTTAATTATTAAGTATATTTAATATGTATTTTCATAAAGTATATTAACCCTTTCAGTAGAGTAGCCCTGCCCACTGCACTGAAAAAACAAGGGCTCATATCATCTAATTTTATGTGATTTAGAACCCTTTTTTAATATAAAATAAAATGTTAAACAGGCATCCAATGCAATGGACTTTAAAATAAATTCATTATTTTAGTTAATTGGATTTCATATTTATATAGATTTTATATTAGAGTATTTTGTGCGTGCATTAAAGACAGAAAACAGCATTAATAAAACTTTCTGTTGCTGGAACACAATTCAGGTCTGAAATGGTTAAACTAAAATGTACTTTTAGTTTTCTGTACCTAACAGTTTTCTTTAACATACTTTTAATGCTCTTAAATATACTTCCTTTTCACAAGGGTGTTTTCTTTTTATTTTTATGAGTTTTTACCTTGTAATTTTAATATTGAAGACTATATTAAACCTATATATGAATATGTTTTATACTTTAGATTTTTCTATATAAGTATCACATTTATCTTTAAGGACAGATCTGCACACTCTTGGTATTTTAATCTCAGTGTCTTCTAGGGTTCTACTTTGAAGAATCTAAAATATAAAATATATTCTAGTTTGTTTAACACTTTTTGTTTAAAAAATAATTAAATAATAATTCACATAAAATAAAATGCTTAAAAACATAATCATACACATATTTATAAAACAAACACTGTGAAGAATAATCATATCAGCACGTAAGTTCTTTTTAAATAGCCATTGTGTTTAAACTAATCTAATATTTAGGTGTAAGTGAGTAATAGAGAGATTCTATCTGCTAAATTGTGAAAATGAAATGCTTTAAGAGTGTAAAATGGCCAAATTTTCACCATCAAGCAAAAACCCATACCAACCTTGTATATATTTGTATATTTTTGTATATATTTAAGTGAATCTGTTGTTTTTTAAAGCCAAATGTCATAATGAATGGACCAAATCAACATGAGAAAACCTGGAGCAAATGCTTTTTATATTGACTTTTTTATGTATAAATATTTTGTGTAATAGTACACACAGTTACGTACACCTTGTGTGCAAATAACTCGATTTGTGTTACCAGAATCTTGAAGGAGTTGATAGATTTCTACTTTATTTCTACTTAATTAGAGGGCATGTTTGGCTTGATCTGTATATATATAGAGCACTTGTAATTTAACTCTGTACTTAAGTCTGGGAATCTAGTATTTTATACATGTCTGATCATGGGTCATTTTATGTTCAGCAGTCCAAAGAATGTTAAAGAGCAAAGAGCAAAGAGTGCTTACAATCGCCTACAAGGTGATGTCAGAACAGCTCCTTCCTACCTGCACTCGCTCCTGAAGGCTTACGCTACCTCCCGGCCGCTGCGCTCCTCCAATGAACGTCGCCTCGCTTTACCAAACAAACATTCACACAAAGCAATCCAGACTGTTCTCATACAGAGTTCCCCAATGGTGGAACAAACTACCTTCCACTACCAGATCAGGAGAATCTCTCACTATCTTTAATAAACTCCTGAAGACAGAGCTCTTCAAAGAGCACTTACTCTCCTAACACCTCTAACTAACTACCTTCTACTACCAGATCAGGAGAATCTCTCACTATCTTTAATAAACTCCTGAAGACAGAGCTCTTCAAAGAGCACTTACTCTCCTAACACCTCTAACTAACTACCTTCTACTACCAGATCAGGAGAATCTCTCACTATCTTTAATAAACTCCTGAAGACAGAGCTCTTCAAAGAGCACTTACTCTCCTAACACCTCTAACAAACTAACTAATTCTAACCTCATCTCCTTCTTCCTCTTCTCTACTCCTCTATCCCATTATTTCCCTCTGACCTCCTTAAGGCCCTATCTATAGATGCTTTATTTTTAACTTCTATTATTTTTGTACTTAACCGCTTCTATTATTTGCACTTCAATATTGTAAGTCGCTTTGGACAAAAGCGTCTGCCAAATGTAATGTAATGTAATGTAATCTGATTTATAGTAAATTATCTATTTATTTAAATAAATATGATCATGTTTTCTCTTTGAAAACAGATACTTATTCAGTTTCATTACATCCAGAACACAGATAAAATGATTAATAGTGAACAGTTTTATACTGATGGCTCTCCTCTCTTTTCCTCTTTAAATTCACACATCTATCCGTCTGTCTCGGGGTCAGCAGAGGAGCGGCACGGCAGCGGAAATTAGACCGGAAGGGAAGGAGACGTGAGTGGAGCTTATATGTCAGCTATTTAAATCCTTCTCTTGTGGAGAGAATTTTATTTTTAGAGGCTTTTTCACAGCTCTCTGATTTTACAGTCTTCACTTGTTGTCTTTTTCCCTTCATTTAACCTCTTCAATCCAGAGCTTTAAAAGCAGGTATGTTGGTGTAATGAAGTGTGTTCACTGCTGCCTTTTAAATGGTGATTAGTGTCCGGAATAGTGGAGGTTTATAATGTTTATAATTAAAAATGTGCAAGATATTGAAAAATTAACCTATTTACTATTAATCATATAAGATACAAAGCAACTACTGTACAATATGTCTTTTTTTGTAAGTGAAATCATGTGATACATGTTTTAAATGTCTTTAAAACTAAATAAAAAAATCTGTATGACTATTGAAACTATATGAGATTGATCATTTCTGACATTTCTGGCATGTTCTACTACACAATATTGAGTTATATGTCTATTTTTAATACAGTAAATATGACCAAGGGTTGCCTATATCAGTCTAAATTTTATTTTATTTTATTTTATTTTATAATTTATTGTTACTGGTAACATTTCTTAACTGTTCCTTAATATTTCAATTTTAAAAACAGACACTTCCTTCTATGTGCATATATTTCTTTGATAGTGAGTGTATTGTGAATTATCTTAAAAAATATATGCTGAAACATATTAAATTCTGCACATTTTTAACAGTGTCACATGCCACATACAGGTAACCTAGCAACAATGCAGCGCTTACAAGCCAAATACAAACCAAATGCGATATCATTAAACACCACTGGGAGGGACTGTGAAGAAACGGCATGTCTCTGATTTTTTTTAAACAATCTTTTTTTTAACAATAGCACTTCCTCTTGTGTATTTTTGCTTAATTAATGTTTTAAAAGTGTTCATAACTTAATTTATAACCATTTAATTTAATAAAGTCTATTATAAACTTTTTATAAACCCTTTATAAAGGAGTGTTGTTTTAAAAAAAAAGTGGTACCTAACGATTTTTTTTTTTTTGCTGTTCTACTCCTTTAAACTCTGCTCAGTCTCTGCAGTGTGAAGTGGGTGAGTGTGAATCTGGGTTACGCTCGCACTGATAGTTAATGTGATTATTGTTATGATGTTATGCTCACGCACGGCTCAAACCTACAGTCAGCGCTCGACGCTACGCAAAGAAAGTGTAGACATTCCTTTAATGGCGTTATTATGCATCATAATGTAGAACCGTGACTGCAGTTCATCACTATAATCTAATAGTGCTGTGTTTATCATGTTGTCATGGCGATGGAGATGGGCGGCGGCAGACGGCGTGGTATAATTTGATAGCTAATGTGACGCGGAGCTTAATGGCGAGCGCGTGTTCGTTTAAGACGCAGCTTCAGAAAACAAACCAGTCGAGCTTCTGCACTAATAATGATCGACACTGTTCCTCCATCTGCTTTCTGAGTGTGTGTGTGTGTGTGTGTGTGTGTGTGTATGTGTGTGTGAGTGTGTGTGTCCCTATTTTGCATACGCCTTTGCATGTGTGTGTGTGTGTGTGCCGTGATCAAAGGCTCTTTGATATGTGTGTTATTAGGTAGAGGGAGGACTCCTGAAGCGTAATGCTTGTCAATCACTCAGCCCCGCCCACTTCTCCACAGCTGTAATCCACTGCGATAGCGCCGCCGCCGCCGCCGCTACTACAAACATGTTGATGGCTGTTGTCCTTGTGTCACAGTATCAGTCCACAGCCTTCGTTTGATTGGTTGAGCTGTTTGTTTTTTAAGACCTTGTGTGTCTGTGTTTATAAAGTATCTCCCTAAACTAAATACATCCCTCACATTTCTGCTTATATTTTATTATATATTTTTATGAGATTTATAGGTTTATGTCTGAGTAAAATGAACATTGCTGTTTTATTTTATAAACTACAGACAACATTTCTCCCAAATTCCAAATATTCCAAATATTTTCATTTACAGCATTTATTTTATTTGCAGAAAATGAGAAATGGCTGAAATAACGAAAAATATTCAGAGCTTTCAGACCTTAAATGATGCAAAGAAGACAAGTTCATATTCATAAAGTTTTAAGAGTTCAGAAATCAATATTTGGTGAGTTTTTTTTCATGCATCTTGGCATCACGTTCTCCTCCACCAGTCTTACACACTGCTTTTGGATAACATTATGCTGCTTTACTCCTGGTGCAAAAATTCAAGCAGTTCAGTTTGGTGGTTTGATGGCTTGTGATCATCCATCTTCCTCTTGATTATGACAGGTGGAGCGAAGCTTCCAACAAAAGGTAATGTAATGTAATGTTGAGGCAGTAGAGGTGCATTCAGGAACAGAGCAAGGTCTACTATCAGTTCTATTCTATTGGCCGTAGTTTTCTACAGGGACTAGACAATATTCAGGGCAAAATCTGTAAAATAGTCGTAATTTTTAGAGCTGATATGATTGTTGGAGGACTAATATGACTTCATTATATAATAACAGCACATTAATAAGTAATATATAATGAATCTATTTCGTTCTGTCTCTCTCTTCTCTCTTTTACTCTCTCTCTCTCTCTGTCTTTCTCTCTCTATCTCATGCTCAGGCCCCACACTGTGACACCCACAGAGAATTAGTGAGAAAAGGAGCAAAGGTAATTATCTTATTCTGGTTATGTGGGTTAATCAAAGGCACTTTGATTGAAGGCCACTAGATTAATGTGAATCTATATAAAGCCCTCAATTCCTGCCAAACTGCACGCAGTGTCCTCCAACACCTAGAACTTTCTACCCACCGCGGAAATAATTATGGGCTGGAGTGCTTTGGGTAAGCGATGAACAATAGAGCACGCTAACAGCTTGAGGGTTTGTAAACCGCGGTGTAAATGGGAGCTTTGGTGGGACGTGGAGTCTGAATTGGCTGAGCGGAACACAATTACAGATGCTAACAAGCCCACAAATAGCAGAGCTACGCACGATACACACACACACACAATCACACACACTCGCACCTACATCACACACAACGAGACCTCCACCTCTATCATCATTCATTTACATTCCTCCGCTAAAAGCTCCGTCATTAGGAGGCTCATAGAGAGCCTGAGTCTTCTGAGGAAAGTGTTAAAGCCCTCAATTCAGATGCAGACGAAGCCGCAGCCGCGGCAGCAGCAGGTACAATACGCTTTTTAAAGGCAGGTGATCTTCTTTGGATCTCAGCGGTCAGTATGAAGCACATAAGAAAAAAAAAAACTCACATAATTTCCACTTAAGCCCACGAGCATCTGACTGCTCTATTCAGCTATCTCTTTCTATTATAGCTATCTCTCTCTCTCTATATATATATATATATATATTAATCTGGGGCATATATGCATAAAAAATACATGGCTTTTTATTTTTTTTCTTATTACATGAGCCAGAAAAATCAGAGCTGGTATGTTTCTCTGATACAACTATAAAAATTGGTGCTTACTCTTCAGAGGCTCTGTAAAGCTGCTTTGCCATAACATTTGTTGTAAAATGCACTAAATGAATAAATTAGAATTAGAATGTTTTCTCTGCTTATAAAGGGCAAATCAAAAGTTTTTTTTGTTTCTATCATTTTAAAGCAATAAAGAAAGCTAGAAACAGGAGCTGTACCAAAATAAGGACATAGATAGAGGGCATGGCAGAAATACTCATTGATATCTGAAAAAAATGGCAAATTAATAGGGCTGTGTATCATTTAAAATTTTTCGATATGGTACGGTAACTTAAATTCGATACCAATACCTAAATGGTACTTTTTTTCGATACCTTTTTTCTATATTGCAACCAAAAAAATACTAAATTTAAGGAACTGTTTCCTGTCTAATTGCAAAAAACATGTGATATATAATAAAAATCTGCACATTAAACTGTTCTTCTACCCCCATCGCCTACATTAGCCAATAAAATAAAACAGACAGAAAAATCTTCTGGACTGATTTTAACCCCTAAATGAGGATTGATTGCATGGATTATTGGCTTGAAACCTCCCATTACATGTTATTTTTTAAGGAGGAATAATAGTGCCTTTAATGAATGTCAGAAATATCATATTTGTTCTCATCCACACATGAAAAAAAAAAAAAACAGATATATCCATGCTTCTGATACGTGCACCAAATAAAAATAGCACTCACCTAATGCCCATAATGTCAAGGTTGCAGCAGGAAGGCAGGGAGGAACCGAGTAAAACATGGAATAAACTTCAGACAGAAAACCAAGAAACAAAGCAAACTAAAAGACGTTAAACACAAACAAGAACCGACAAGGGACACTGAAACAAAAGGGCTATAAATACACATGGAAAAAAGGAACAGGAAACAGGAAACACCTGTGGATAGGTAACGAGGGGGCGGAGTTACAAAATGAACACTAAAGTTGAGTTTGAGACTGAGGGGGAACACACAGGGCCATGTGTAGGGGAGAACGTGGGGAAAGAACACATAGTGGAGCCAGAAAAACACAGCACCGCTGTTCTGATTCAATAGAAAAGAAAACGTTTTTCAGATTTCATAAATATGATAGTGTTTTTTTAACTTAGCAAAATAGTAATATCTCAGTCTTGCCACCAATGCCTTGGTGCTTACTCTTAAAAAGCTTGAACCTTTATCTCTGTAAAGCTGCTTTTTGACATCATTTGTGTAAAAACTCTAATCTATAAATAGATTAGAATTTAATAAAATTTAAATTTCAATGGTTTCCAGGCATATAAACGCCATTTAAATCACAATTTCATCTGTTTCTATTGTTTTAAAGCAATAGAGAAAGGTAGGAGCAGGAGCCGTACCCACCGCAAGCAGAGCAAAAATATCGGAATCAGAAATCGAAAAAATAATTGACTACTTAAATAATCATTGGTATTGTATACTGCAGGTATTCACTGATTTTACTATCATCAACACACGTTTCACTGTCAGTGAGAGGGACGTATTGCTAATTTGTAAAAAATACTACTGAATATAGTTGCTTCAAATTAAATAACTAAAAGAAAAAACTGTGAAAAAGTGTGAGGTTATATCTCAGGGTAGAAAAAGCATTTTTGAGTAAGATCTTCATGAATTATTTTTTTAAATGTGTTAATATAATATTAAAGCTGTGTCTGCAGTGCTTAGTGTTACATTATGTTTATGCACACCCTCTCACTGAACTTTCACTGAAGCGAGTTTCCTGAAAGCTGTGAATAAAAACACTAAATAGTGTATCAGCTGGTGTGGAGCCGGCTGGCTGGTTCACAGTGGGACTGTCTGTTTTACTACCTGATATTTCCAGTCTACCACCAGCTAGATAAGCACTGCCTAGTGTGATTATTTGAGTGTGTGTGTGTGTGTGTGTATATATGTTTGTGTATGTATGTTGGTGTGTGTGTGTGTGTGTGTATATTTGTTTGTGTATGTATGTTGGTGTGTGTGTGTGTGTGTATATTTGTTTGTGTATGTATGTTGGTGTGTGTGTGTGTGTGTGTTTTTCCCCTTTTGGCAGGTGCCTCATAACTAACAGAGTGCCAGAGAGATCATGAGCCATCCGCTGGGGAGACAGATTTTGGGGTGGGGGGTTGGTGGGATTTTGGGGGGGTTGGTGGGGTGTTGTTGGGGGACGGGAAGCTGTAGAGGATAACACTGTTTAACCTCAGTAACACTATACCTGATTAACATCAGTGAAAACCAGCCTGAGCTGGACCTCCTATCTGCCCAAAATCACACCCAAACACACACACACACACACACACACACACATGCTCACTGACGCCTAGCAGAGCAGAAAGGTGTTTAGGACGAATGCCACGTAAATTACACAGACATGTCAATGTCATTTGGAGATATAAACATGAGTATATGAAAAAATAAAAATATTTTGGAGCTAATAAAATGTACTATGAGGGAGTTTTTACACCTGTAGTTGGTTTCTATGGTCAATTCTATGGTCAGTTGATGATTTCATTTATTTGGAGCATTTCACCCTCTGCTTGGTTTGGTTTCACACAGGCATAAAAACCTAAGCACTTAAGTCAGGATATGTGGTCTTACTGTGAAATACAAATGAACAGAAGTCACGTTACAGCAGTGTTTCTCAACCCTGTTCTTATATATTCTACTGCATATCAACACTGTTCTGCATATTCTAGAGCTTCCTCTTGTGGATATACATGATTAATTTAGACTCCATAAGGGGCTAAAGGATTTTAACAGGTTAACTCAGTAAATTACTGTTTATAAGCTGATCAGCTGGATCAGGTGGAAAACACTAGTTTAGGGCAGTGATCGGGGTTAAGTAACTGCTTTAAACTACCAACTTAAAGTACTGTACGAAATTCTGGCTATCCTCTACATCCAGCTTCTAGATAACTAGTTAGCTAAATGAATTTTCGTTCATTATAGCTCACAGTAAGTCCTGTAATCCTAAATGAATAAACGGTTTGAAAATGAAAGTGATTAGCTGATCAGGTACAGGGAAACATTACATATATAGTTTATTTTTTTTCGCCTATGGTGCTGTGGTTCTCTTTAACTGTCCTGCGGAGCTCTTTACATGTTAAAGAGCTCCGCAAGACAGTAGCTGAGCTCCGCAGGACAGTATTAACTCAGCGAGACAGTTAAAATGCTCCGTGAGACAGTTAAAATGCTCTGCAAGAAAGTTAAAATGCTCCGCAAGACAGTTAAAAATCTCCGGGTGACAGTAGCTGAGCTCTGCGAGACAGGTAAAGAGCTCTGCGAGACAGTTAAAAAGCTCCGTGAGACAGTAGCTGAGCTCTGCGAGACAGGTAAAGAGCTCTGCGAGACAGTTAAAAAGCTCCGTGAGACAGTAGCTGAGCTCTGCGAGACAGGTAAAGAGCTCTGCGAGACAGTTAAAAAGCTCCGTGAGACAGTAGCTGAGCTCTGCGAGACAGGTAAAGAGCTCTGCGAGACAGTTAAAAAGCTCAGTGAGACAGTAGCTGAGCTCTGCGAGACAGGTAAAGAGCTCTGCGAGACAGTTAAAAGGATCAGGTGTATATGAATGGTCAGGCACAGACAAAGTCTTTAAGAAAATCAAAAAAAGTAAAAGGGGTCAGGCAAAAATAGGTAAATACCATAATAGCTAGCAAAAACAAATACTAAGGGCTAGGCAAAAGAGTAGTCGAAAGAGCAAAAAAAAGGGTGGAAAACCAAAGGTCAAAAACAAAGGAAATGTGAGGTAGAAGAGCTAAGAAAATAAGTTTAATACCAGGTGAGGAGTGTAAAAGAGAGTGAAAGCATGATCATGTATATATATACCAACCCCTGTATTTATATATAAATATATATATATATATATATATAGCACACATTCCCTCATATCTTACTTTTGTTGCAAAGCTTCTGTTTGCTGCGCTGTAAAAAAGCAGTGTTACAGAAACAGGCCACTGAGTTAGCTGACAGCACGGCGGCTTAAAGAAGGGAAGCTAATGTGTGCTGAGCCATGCATGCTTTAACTTTATGGCTCAAATAGGGCCACATACTGTAAGAGGCAGTAAAGCAAGATGGGCTTTTTTCTTTTTCTCACCATTACCATCTCTCTCTCTCTCTCTCTCTCTCTCTCTCTTTCTCTCTATTTCTCTCTCTCTCTCGGTGTAGATTAAGCATATTGGTCTGGAATGCTGCTACAGGCCGTTATCACCATCAGAGAGAGAGAGAGAGAGAGAGAAAATCGATGGTCCAGTCCTTCATAACACCACTTGTCCTATAACACAAAGAATCGAAACCCAGGCATTTACAGAAACCACCTCTACAAGCTGCTCTTAAAACACAGCGAGTGAGAAAAGCAGTATTTGTAAGGATGGCATTTTGGCCGGAGTCCAGAGGGAACGCTCAGTGTATTTAGTGGGGTCTTTTAATCATATTAGCATGCCAGTGTACTAGCGCTAATATGCAGCATATGGAGCATTACCCTTGTATGTGAACTCCGCAGAGCCAGAGGCTAATAAGCAAGCTAATGCTAAGTGCATGCTATGGTCGTCAACCTCGCTGAAGGACGCTGGAATACCACTCCACTCGCCTTTATCAGTATGTGTCCTTCATTTTTCAAAAGTTGTGCCAATCCTGTATATTTTTACCTTTATAAGGATTTTTCTTGGCAAATGATGGCAGAGGAGAGATATTAATTTAATATATTTAATGTTTAACTAAAACCTGACAGGACATTTCTGAAATACAGATTATCACTAACTGATACTTGTTAATTGGATGTTCCACAAATAGGATATTTTTGCAGTGCCGGACTCCATTGCCCAGAATGCACTTTTTCACACACACCCATTCACTCCCTCACATAGCTGACCACATCACCTCCCAGACTACAATCACCTGAGTATTGATTTCACCTGTTCCTCTCACTATATATACCCTGCTCTTTACATATTTACAGCCGTGGATTCAATTTGGTTTTGCTCATCTATACAAAGCTTTAACCTTACTTACAGAAAAAGTGTGAAACTACCTGCTTTATTCAAACTAAAGCTAGGTATGGTGTGCGCACTACTTTATCTAGTTTTTATTCTACTTGCACATTTTTACTAAGTAGTTATTTTGCACTAAACATTTTTATTTATTTTTTATTTTTAATTTATCTTTGTGTGTCCTGATCAAAATACTGAAAGGTATAGGCTGCTCTGAGTGTCAGGTTTTTAGAATCTACATGTATCCTAGAGGTGTGATTATTGATTATCAAGAAAAATAACTCCATCTGATGCTGTTTCTCCATGTATTTTGTCAAAGTAATAATTAATAAAGCATTTAATTAACTATTGTCATCAATATTCTTATGCTTTCAACTCATAAACACTCTAGTCTAATTATTTTTTAAAAGATATCTTATGTGTGAATATATTTAAAGTCTATACATTTAAAAATAAGTAAAAAAAAAAAAACAAAAAACAGGCGCTTGGTAACATTTTGACAAAAACATGATCAGTTCCAGGAAAATAGAACAATTCTGCTTCCTTTTACATTTTAAATGATTATATATTTGAGCAGCCGTATGTCTTCTGGAGTAAAAGAGATCAGGGCATGTGTCTGTCTGATATGATTACTGTGTTATAAGACCTGGAAGAGGAACTGAAAACAAAAACGAAGAAAAAAGGGTTCAAAGGGTTAATAGGCCTATATACCACAGACATGCTGCTCTCATATATATGGCCAGATTTATTAGCCAATCCACGCTTCAAACAGGTAATAAGATTTCAATCTATAGTATCTTTAATAGGAAATTTTTAGGCATAGCTCTAATGGTTTAGCATTTTATACCCTGGAAATCTGCAGGCTGGTCCAACTCTACAGTGTCCCAAAAATCACACTGAGCTCTGGGCTAGCTGAAGATGGATGACCCCTTTGATCCATGCCCTTGGTTACTGCTCCATAACGCCTGCCCCGAGTCCAGATTTGGGTCGTAACTCGTATCCGGAGTCACACAGAGAGTTCGCTGACCATGATTCACTCAGAAACATTAAAAACAGCACTTTATCAATGCAAGCAGAAGAGGAAGGTTGCTATAGTTACTACTGTGTCAAAAGTCCATTTACTTTCTCCTCCGCGAAGCCGGAAATGTGTAGCGCTGCCATTAATATAAGCACCTCCCTGTAATTCAGTGTCTATTCACACACACACACACACACACACACACACACACACACACACACAAAAAGAAAGAAAAACTGCCTGTGTTTTGTTCCTCTTCATTGCATCTCTATTTCTCTAGACGTTAGACCATGCAGTTATAGTCCTCCAACACCCAATCCCACAATTCCATCTTTCTCTTATAGCTCAACACTTGTTTTTGAGAGTAATTCTTAACCTTGAAAGTGAGTTACAGTGGGATAAGTTTAAAATCCTACCCCTAATAAATAAAACATGCCTTTATAACAAACTAAAACATCATTGAAATAGACGACTGAAGTCGTGCGTCATTCTGTAGTCCTCATATCGTTTCCGCGTGTAAGCGTTTTTTTCTCTATAAGGAAAATAAATAGGCTTTTTTTCACATTCTGTATTAAATAAAGTGTACATTTGCCTCCTAAACATCACTGGATCCTCTGAATTTCAAGATCGTTTAAGAGTCGTAATGCTAGCAATGCTAGCTCTTAGCTAATGCTACAGCGCAGCCGCAAAGATTAGCAGGGGACTGTTTTCGGTGCAACACCAGCAACCTCTGGCCTTATGTTTACAGCATATTACATATTACAGCTGATCCAACATGTTTAGATGTTCGATGTTTGTGGCTCAATGTTTTAGTACATTAAGCCACGTTAGGATTTGTCCTTATAACAGGTTTCTGTGGAAAAACACACACATTAAGCATTTTTACGTGAAGTATTTTAGACTATGGTTCTTAAGTTAGCTGGGTTAGCTCTTCTGGAGTAACTCTGTCCTGATAGGCGCCTCAGTGAGAGCAGATAGTTAGTTGATTAGTTAGTTGTTAGGTGATTATTTGGATCAGGTGTGCTGTAATAAACTAATGACTGTAACTATATAATAAACCCACGGAGCAGTGCTGCTCCTGAACAGTAAAAGCTAATTTTCTCTTATTATCTGCCTTTTAAATCTCTTACAGAGTCTACACTGCTCAACATCACCAGACTGAAAGAGTTTTCACCTGTTTAAATACTTTAATGATCCTCTGTGAAGAATAATGATAATCCAAAACGCAATACCGCCGGAGTTCACTGGTGTTGCGCCGAAAAGAGTCCCCTGCTTATCTCTGCAGCTGCGCTCTAGCATTAGCTTAAAGCTAGCATTTTTCTCAACATGACTCTTAAACAATCTTGAAATTCAGAGGATCCAGTAATATTTAGGAGGTAAATGTACAGAGAATCAAACATACAGGAGTCTGAACATATTTATTTAACACATAATTTCTTCATTTTAATAATGATAAAAATACAATTATTCTTACGGAATTTTATGCATTTTATGCAGAAAATGATGAAAATACATTAAAGCTACATTAAACTAAAGGTTATCATAAGTTTTAAGAGTTTCTTTAGTCACTTCTGCAGATGTTTTGCTGTGATTTCTCACAACCCTCTATTTTGAGTGTTAAAAAATCTCTGTTTGGACGGTCATGTAGTCCTAACACTTCACCCTACCTCTCTCTATCCCAACCGCAATCAGGACACCCTACCCCAAGGGCTAAGTGTGCAAAATAGAGGGGTAGGTCTGAGTGTTTAGGGCAAGAGGTGAAATTGGATTGGGCCTTAATGTTTGGGGTAAGTAGAGTAGCCTAAATCCTTCCTTAAATAAACATATTTCTAGTAGTAGAAGTAGTTTAAAAAGCATGTATTTACCTCAGCTTAGTTGAATTATGTGATTTCCCTAGAGGACAGATATATTCTAATTAAGATCTCCTCTGAGTCTCATTCAATCCTTCAGCTGTCTAATAGAGCTGCAGACGATTTCATGTTTCGCTCATTTGTGTACAAAAAAACCAACATATATTTAAGATCTGGTGCTGATCTCTCCATTTTCCTCCAAACGGGATTTCAGACCTCAAATAATGCAAAGAAAACAAGTTCATATTCATAAAGTTTTATAAGTTCAGAAATCAATATTTGGTGGAATAACCCTGGTTGGTTTTTAATCACAGTTTTTTTTCATGCATCTTGGCATCATGTTCTCCTCCACCAGTCTCACACACTGCTTTTGGATAACTTTATGCTGCTTTACTCCTGGTGCAAAAAAAAATCAAGCAGTTCAGCTTGTTTTGATGGCTTGTGATCATCCATCTTGCTTAAATATACTTAAAAACACACTTTTCTTTTCCACTTTTCCAGCAGCCCACTATAAGAGGAAAATCAGTAGGTGTAACTATTTAGTAACTGTTAATCTGCTGTTGCTACAATCACAGATTTATCATCAATTTAAACCACTAACAAGAGATGAAAACTGAAATCTGCCCGACCTTCTTCTTCTATATTCTACAGCATTAAACGATGAGTTCTTTCTTCAACAAAGAAGTCATTATTTACTCTGCGCTCTCTCTCTCTCTCGCCCGGCCCAATTTCACTCTCATTTCTCCGAGTGTGTGAAAGCAGACGGCTCGGTGCCCTCGCTGCTCCTGCTAAATGATCAGAGCGCTGACGGAGACCTTGAGGAGCAGTCTGGGGACAGAGCGAGAGGAACAGGTGAAAAATGGCCCTGTCCAGCACACACTCAATCCTGCCCTGTACGCTGTCCACCTTCAAGCATAAATACACACACACACACACGCACACACACACACACACACACACACACACACGCACTGTCATCCAAGACCTGCAGGCAACCTTCAGCTAGAAATCAAACACACACAGACACACACTGTGAAAAACTGCCACATAAGCTTGCAGTCACTTAGAGGCAGCTGGCTGCTTGAAAGTTGCTCTGAGTGAGTTAACGGGTGCGCACAATAAGAGAGTCAGGAAAGAATAAGAAGACGGGAAAGTCAGAAGAAAAATGGCTGTTAATTTCTCCCGTCCCCAGTCTCTCTCTCTCTTTCTCTCTCTCTGCTGGCTGACTTGCTCTGCAGCCATATGGCTTGGCTTGTATATTTGAGTATCTGAGCACAAAGACAGTAAAATCAGCAGCTGCTCTCAGATGAAAACAAAAAGTTTAGCAAAAAATAATGCTAAAAAAAAAAAAAAAAAGGCAGCATTCTTCGGTCTGAGAGATGGTGGCCCAAACAGTAGCCTTTAACAGTTTTTAATCATTTTCATTCATTATTATATATTTACTATCCATTTTTAGCTCACAAATTCATTTTTAGTATAAATCTACTGTTCAAAATCAAAAGTAGAAAAAAATGGAATTTAGCTAACAAAGCACAGTTTCTTTTGATATT